>NW_026652280.1:101284236-101563737 GCF_009828535.3 Hylobates moloch
ATTTAGTAGAGATGGGGTTTCACTGTGTTAGCCAGGATGGTCTCGATCTCCTGACCTCGTGATCCGCCCGCCTTGGCCTCCCAAAGTGCTGGGATTACAGGCATGAGCCAGCGCGCCCGGCAAACTTGTTTCTTTATAGCCGTGCTGTCCATATTTCAGCTTCCTGGTTACCAAGGCTACATTCATGGCCTATGAGTGAGATTTCAGGAGTACTGCACCTTAAGTGGGCCATATTAAAAGATCCACGTGAAGAATGACATTTTTAGTTCAAATCTCTGTTTTCCTAAGCTATTTGGTCAGAGAAATCACACATGGGGCCCCATTAAGAGAGATCGTTCCAACCGAAGCCCCAGAATGTGTCTAGGTAGGCTGTGTGTGTTGGGGTGGTGGGGCCGATTTTGTATAACTAATTTACGTTTTCACCCTGTTCCACCAGGGGGCAGACTGACTCAACAAATAACGTACTTCTGCGCATCCCGCTTTTTTTCAAAGTGAACTGGGACCCATAGCACTAAGGGCTTGGACAACTAACATTAAAATTCTAGGACTGCCTTTTACTCAGCCCCAGAAACCGATGATAACTCATCTTCTAGCTTCGTTGAATATCATCTCCAAAACTCAGCCCCATGTTTTTTTTCAATTTCTAGTGCTCTCCCTACCTTCACCCTTATTCCCAAAACTCTTTTTCTCTTCCCCTTATCCCTCTAAAATTTCTCTTCCCCTGGTCGTCATGGTTAAACCTCTACTTCCCTTCACCCCAGCCTCTCTGGCCTCAGAATGGAAGAGTAAGGTCGTAAGAGGGGAGCTACAGTTACCGAAAGGCTGTGGAAAATAGCGAGAGAGACAGGCCGGCCTAAGCTAGGAAGGGAAAACCGAGAGAACAGAGGCCGGGCTGGCCGCCTTGGCCTGCCCAAAGGGTGGGCGGGCAGGGGGTGGAGCCCGGAGGGGTGCCGCCTCTCCTCTTTCCCGGAGCCTGGGCGGAGAGGGAGGAAAACTTCTTCCTGGCCTGGGCTCCGTGCCGCTCTGTTTGCCAGCCGTCCAGTCCCGCCTACCAGTGCCGGGCGCTCCCCACCCCTCCCCCGGCTCCCCCGGTGTCCGCCATGGCCAAAGCCTACGACCACCTCTTCAAGTTGCTGCTTATCGGGGACTCGGGGGTGGGCAAGACTTGTCTGATCATTCGCTTTGCAGAGGACAACTTCAACAACACTTACATCTCCACCATCGGTGAGCCCGCTGGCCATGTCCCAGACCCCGACTCTCCTGTGACCTCCTTCTCAGGCTCCCGGATTACTAGTGACCCCACTTTTCAGACCCGTTAGAGTAAGGCTCCTCAATTCTAGTCCCTCAACCCCTGGCTCCGACCCTTCCCCCATGCATGTCTCGGTATAGTAACCAAACCTCTCACCTCTCTGAGGCCTTCAGGTAACTCTTCAACTGCTGCCAGCTCCTCATTTTCTTGGTACCATCGCCTTAGTCTCCCCAAATCCACAAGAACTCTCCTCTATTTTTCTCTGTGCCCCCCTTCCCCTACCCCCACCACCTAGAACTCTCTCGATCCACTCTCCATGTTTCCTGTATCCCTGTCCACCACATCTTTTTCTCCCGATCCGATCCGCTAGCCTCTTTCTGTCTTGCTGAGCTTCAAACTCTCCCACTGCGTCCGCACCTCACCATCTACTTCCCAGATTCTTTGCCCCAGTCTCCCTGCACCTCAGCTGAACAGGGGTTTGGGAAGGGTGGAACAAGGTGGCTGGGTGTGCTGGCGGGTGGCCCAAGGACTGCGATCACGAATATGCAGCCAGCTTGGTGAGGAACGTGGAAATGAGGGGACTTTTGGGGTCTCTGAGTCAGCCTGGTGACTCATCCTCCTTCCAGGGGCCCCCAGCAGGCTTGGGGGAGGTGCCCAAGTTTCTACTAAGAAGAACATCGTCTCCCCTCCTCCCTTCTCTTCTTTCTTCATCTCCTCTGGCTTGGGAAATAGACAGGAAGAGTCTCACGACAATTCTGGTTACAAAGGAAAAGGAAAAATGCCCCTCTTTCCTAATTGTCTCAAAAGTAATCCTGTTTAGCCTCAGACTTTCCTAGTGCCAAGTTTGGCCCACTAGTTAATTCACATAGACTGGCTTCAGCTACTTTTTTCCTTACTCTCTACTAGGAGGGTGGGTGGAATACCAAGAGTAGAGGGCTCTAAGAAAACAGAGAAGAGGAATGTGAAAGTAATATCTGGGGAGAGACAGAGACTGAATTCAGAGAGTTGTCACTTTGTATAACTGAATGGACCCAAGAGGTGGCCTAAGGATTTTAAGCCTCCATGCAGAATTTTCATCACCTTTTCCCTCCCAAAATCCATAAAATGTACGTAAAAATAGTATTCTTGCTATACAAATACAGCTTTGGGAAAATTCTCCTAGCTTGGCATTTCCAACAAGATTGGTCCCCAGGTGCCTCCCCTGCAGAATTTCTGGTGCCGACACTGCTCCGTTCCTGTCCCTCCCATCACACAGTTTTACATGTGTGCATGCATGTCTCAACTTCAGTGCATACCTTCCACCCCTAGGAATTGATTTCAAGATCCGCACTGTGGATATAGAGGGGAAGAAGATCAAACTACAAGTCTGGTAAGTCAATCCTCTGGGACGCCTCGCCAGACTTCCCCATTTACCTCTTACACCCTTTTCCTTCTATTTTGTTTCATTTCTCTTCCTTTCCCCATTGCTCCTTCTAGCACTTCTAATCTATTTCTCTGGATGCACTCAGCTGTCCTTCCATCTCTTTTCCTGCTCTCCCAACTAGTTCCAACTCTTTTATAACTCTTGCCTCCTCTGGCTGCAGAGCATCCTCTTAATTTGACAACAAACAACTGTTCGGTCATAACATGGAAACATGCTGTGAGCAGTTAAATGGCAAAGGCAGAATTAACATTGACTCTAAGTCTAGTGTTTTCTCCAAAATATGGTGAGCCCAGAGTGCCAAATATAGACCCTGGAGGTGTTTAAGTGGTATGAAGCTTAGTGGAGGCATTATGCTATGACATATAAGAGCAGACTGGTGGGCAAATCTGGTTCTTTTACTTATCTCCTTGCCTGACTTTCATTAATTATTCAGCCTATCCAAATCTGTTTCCTCTTTTTTTTTTTTTGAGACAGAGTTTTGCTCTTGTCACCCAGGCTGGAGTGCAATGGCACAATCTAGGCTCACTGCAACCTCCGCCTCCTGGGTTCAAGTGATTCTCCCACCTCAGCCTCCCAAGTAGCTGGGATTACAGGCGCCCACTACCACGCCTGGCTAATTTTTGTATTTTTAGTAGAGACGAGGTTTCACCATGTTGGCCAGGCTGGTCTCGAACTCCTGACCTCAGGTGATCCACTTGCCTCAGCTTCCCAAAGTGTTGGGATTACAGACGCAAGCCACAGCACCTGGCATGTTTCCTCATTTGTAAAATAGAGACAATAATACATGTCTTACAAGGAAAGAGTAAGGATTAGATAAAATGATACATACACAGTGCTTGACACATAGCAAGCATTCAATGAATAAGCAAAGACATCTTGTTTCTTGGGCCGCTACCATCTCTGGAAATCAGCTCAACTGTCTTTAATCCCGTTCCCCTTTACTGTTTCCTTATTCTGTTGCCCCACCATGTTACAAAAGCTAAATTCTTGTGAGAGAGGAAGAATTATTCCATTGGAGAATTCTTTCCTCTATTCCATCCCATGAAACCTTCTCCTTCTTTAGGGACACGGCTGGCCAAGAGAGGTTCAAGACAATAACTACTGCCTACTACCGTGGAGCCATGGTATGAAGTGTGGGTCTGAACAAAGGATGAAGGATGAGGCCGCAGAATATATTATGAATACAAAGGGTCAGGGGTTGGGACAGGTAAAAATGGGAGGGGTGCAGTGTGGGTTGCAGAGGGCCCAACATGGCCTAGTGTTTAGACCCATGGATGCGGGATCACTTACAGGGCAGTGGGAAGCCTCAATGGGAACATGGTCCAAGGTGAATTTTGTCATCTCCCAGGGCATTATCCTGGTATATGACATCACGGATGAGAAATCTTTCGAGAATATTCAGAACTGGATGAAAAGCATCAAGGAGGTGAGGACCCTCCAAAAGAGATGGGGGAACTGGATAGAACCTGGAGAATGAAGGGGTCCATCAGGATAGGCAGGACCTAACTTTTTTTTTTTTTTGAGACGAAGTTTTGCTCTTGTTGCCCAGGCTGGAGTGCAATGGCACGATCTCAGCTCACTGCAACCTCTGCCTCCCGGGTTCAAACGATTCTCCTGCCTCAGCCTCCCAAGCAGCTGGGATTACAGGCATGTGCCACCATGCTCAGCTAATTTTGTATTTTCAGTAGAGACGGGGTTTCACCATGTTGGTCAGGGTGATCTTGAACTCCTGCATCAGGTGATCCACCTGCCTTGGCCTCCCAAAGTGCTGGGATTACAGGCATGAGCCACCGTGCCTGGCCGGCAGGACCTAACTTTTACTTGTCTTTTGTCCCCAGAATGCCTCGGCTGGGGTGGAGCGCCTCTTGCTAGGGAACAAATGTGACATGGAGGCCAAGAGGAAGGTGCAGAAGGAGCAGGCCGATAAGGTGAGGGCCAGGCTGAGCAATGTTCTAGACCTGGGCTGGGAGGGGCAAGATAGGTTGCATTGCAGAGGACTAGGCTGCTGTCCTTAATTCAATTCTCCTCTTCCCACTTCACCCCTTATAGTTGGCTCGAGAGCACGGAATCCGATTTTTCGAAACTAGTGCTAAATCCAGTATGAACGTGGATGAGGTGAGATCCACACCCCCATCCCCGACCAAGAGAGGAAGTATTAGAAGGTAGATTCTCCTCCCTCCAAACTGACTCTGTTCCCCACTTTAGGCTTTTAGTTCCCTGGCCCGGGACATCTTGCTCAAGTCAGGAGGCCGGAGATCAGTAAGTTGGTTTTGCTGGACTAGGTACAACTCTGGGGTGTGTGTGTGTGTGTGTGTGTGTGTGTGTGTGTGTGTTGGTGTTGATAAAAACGGGGAGCAATGCTAAGATTTCTTATGAGGGTGGATTCACTTTAAACAGTTTATACCCTCCTACCCTAACTATCCATTCACACCATGACCCCTGTGCCCTTCTCCCTCTAGGGAAATGGCAACAAGCCTCCCAGTACTGACCTGAAAACTTGCGACAAGAAGAACACCAACAAGTGCTCCCTGGGCTGAGGACCCTTTCTTGCCTCCCCACCCTGGAAGCTGAACCTGAGGGAGACAAGGGCAGAGGGAGTGAGCAGGGGAGAAATAGCAGAGGGGCTTGCAGGGACACATAGGTAGATGGTAAAGAGAATGAGGAGAAAAAGGAGAAAAGGGAAAAGCAGAATGGAAAAGAAGGAAGAGAGAGGAAGGGAGAAGAGAGAGGAATGAATTGAGGAAGTGAAAGAAGGCAAGGAGGTAGGAAGAGAGGGAGGAGGAAAGGAAGGAGAGATGCCTCAGGCTTCAGACCTTACCTGGGTTTTCAGGGCAAACATAAATGTAAATACACTGATTTATTCTGTTACTAGATCAGGTTTTAGGGTCCTGCAAAGGGCTAGCTTGGCACTAGACTAGCGGATTTGCTCCTGTTCTGTCACTTGTCATGGTCTTTCTTGGTATTAAAGGCCACCATTTGCACAAATGTTCCTGTTTTGGGTAACTTGGATTATTGTCAGAATTGTTCTCCACTCAAATCCAATTATTGTGTCTTCAAAGTGATTGATTTACCCGAATGAGGCTGGGTTTCTGTGGAACCAGGACTAATCCTACCGCTGTCTCTTCCCTAGCTGTTCAGTTGGTAAGGAAAATAGCAAAGAGCAGGAGGTAGAGTGATCTGAAGGTCTGGATATCCTCTTTCCGCCATGGGGTCCGGATGCCCTTGTGGGCAGAGCCTTGTCCTGAGCACAGGAAATTCCAAGCGAGAAGGACTCTAACAGTCCTAGCCTCAGGGAAATAACTGCACCTAGTGTTTTATCCAGTGATTTGTGTAAGCTTCTTTGATTCTGCCAGCAATCCATTTAGGTATTTGATAGGCATTAATATCTGCTTTTATTAGTGAGGAAAATGAGAAGTTCATTTATTCATAGATGTATATTGAGCAATTTAAATATATATTGAGCATCTACTAAGTGCCAGGCACAATGGTCAATTATTTTATTTATTTATTAATTTATTTTTAGAGACAGAGTCTTGCTCTGTCTCCCAGGCTGGAGTGCAATAGTGCGATCTCAGCTCACTGCAACCTCTGCCTCCTGCCTCAGCCTCTCAAGTAGCTGGGATTACAGGCGTGAGCCACCATGCCTGGCCACAATAGTCAGTTACTATAGCCCTTGGGTGGTACTTACAAGCAGAGGGACAAGGACTTTTTTTTTTTTTAAGACCAAGTCTGGCTCTGTCGCCCAGGCTGGAGTGCAGTGGCACGATCCCAGCTCAATGTAACCTCTGCCTCCCGGGTTCAAGTGATTCTCCTGCCTCAGCCTCCCGAGTAGCTGGGATTACAGGCACGCACCACCACACCTGGCTAATTTTTGTGTTTTTAGTAGAGACAGGGTTTTGTCATGTTGGCCAGGCTGGTCTTGAACTCCTGGGCTCGAGTGATCGGTCTGCCTGGGTCTCCCAAAGTGCTGGGGTTACAGGTGTGAGCCACTGCGCCCAGCCTGGGACAAGCAAATTTTAACAAAAACAGCTCTTTGGCTGGGCATGGTGGATCACAACAGGACTTCAAGACCAGCCTGGCCAGCATAGTGAAACCCCATCTCTACTAAAAATACAAAAAAAATTAGCCAGGAGTGGTGGAGGGCGCCTGGAGTCCCAGCTACTTGGGATGCTGAGGCAGGAGACTCGCTTGAACCTGGGAGGCGGAGGTTGCAGTGAGTTGAGATCACGCCACTGCATTCCAGCCTGGGCGACACAGCCAGACTCTGTCTCAAAAAAACAAAAATGAAAACAAAAACAGCTCTTTACTAAGTAACAAAGATGGCAAAACTACTGGAAATGCAAAAGAAAATTCAAGCTTGGGCTGAGCACGTTGTCTCATGCCTGTAGTCCCAGCACTTTGGGAGGCCGAGGTGGGTGGATCACTTCAGGTTGGGAGTTCAAGACCAGCCTGGCCAACATGGCGAAACCCCGTCTCTACTAAAAATACAAAAAAAATTAGCTGGGCATGGTGGTGGGTGCCTGTAATCCCAGCTACTCAGGAGCCTGAGGCAGGAGAATCACTTGAACCTAAGAGGCAGAGGTTGCGGTGAGCAGAGTTCATGCCATTACACTCCAGCCTGGAGACAGAGCGAAACTCCATCCAAAAAAAAAAAAAAAAAAAGGAAAATTCAGGCTTGATGCACAGCATCCTTAAGTATATATATATTATATTATATATTACATATTATATATTACAATGTATAATTATATATAGTTATATAATATATATTATATATTATTATTAAATATATATTAAATATATAATATATAATAAACATATATAACATGTTTATACATGTTTATAAACAACACATATAATTATATTATACATAATATATCATATATAATATATAATTATATATTTAATATACGATATATTATATATTTAATATATTATGTATAATATATAATTTTATATATGTTTAATATGTAACACATATTTTAATATATGATATATATATATATCCCCCTTTCACCATACATAATATTTTTTACACAGCAAAATGTAATAACTTGATAAATGTCAGTATCCAAGCATTGATGGGGTAATGATAAGCCTTATTTGTGGCTTATGTTTAAGTTCTTTTTTTTTTTCTTTTGAGATGAAGTCTCGCTTTTGTTGCCCAGGCTGGAGTACAATGGTGTGATCTCGGCTCACCGCAACCTCTACCTCCCGGGTTCAAGTGATTCTTCTGCCTCAGCCTCACGAGTAGCTGGAATTACAGGTATACAGCACCATGCCCAGCTAATTTTGTATTTTTAGTAGAGACGGGGTTTCTCCATGTTGGTCAGGTTGGTCTCGAACTCCCGACCTCAGGTTATCCACCCACCTCAGCCTCCCAAACTGCTGGGATTACAGGCGTGAGCCACTGCGCCCAGCTGTGTTTGAGTTCTGTAGCAAACTGTCCAGTTGGTTTAATTTGCTCAAGAGATGAGGAAAAGACTTGCACTTTGTGCCTCCTGGGAAGGAGACTAACGTCTTCAACATACCTTATGGCAGATATTTAATTTCAGAGTAGAGACCCCACTCTGATGCCTGGTAAGGTTATTGGAAGTGAAATCTTACAAGATCTTACAGTTTGTTGTGAGATAAGGTAGGATTTGGTAAGGAGTAACAAATACTAGCAGATTTCGGCCCAAACTTCAATTATAGCTAAACATTACTGGAAAAAACCCCACAACCTACTTTATGTAACATATAACTACTCACACACATACACAAAAATAATACACACACACACAATTTCAGCAAACACAAATAATAATTTAAGGAAACAAATTCAAAATTAGAGCCAGGTATGGTGGCACATGCCTGAAATCCCAGCTACTTGGGAGGATCCCTGAAGACGAGAAGTTCCAGGCTGTAATGCACTATGATGGCTCCTGTGACTTGCCACTGCACTCTAGTCTGGCAATATAGCCAGAGTCCATCTCGTTCAAAAACAAAAACAAACAAACAAAAAACAGCAAAATGAAAGCTCAGCCCTCATCAGGTTTGGGTGACAGAGCAAGACCCTAAGAAAAAAATAAAATTAAATGAAAATTCATTATCAGACAGTAAAGCATGAACCCAGAGTGCTGGTGAAGTCACTGCAGGTCTGAGTGTATATCAAGGTTTAACTCCATAGGATGAAAAGCAGGCAATGAATCTTTGGCCTGGGTGTTGACACTCTAGGCTCAAGCCTCAGCTTTCCCACTCACTAGCTTGCTGACCCTGGACAAGTCACTTATATTCTCTGAACTTACTCATGAAACGGAGATACATTTCATCTGCCTCTCGCAAGAAAAAGTCCTGGTAAATGCACATTAGCATTTCCGTTTTACACAGAACACTGAGAGTCAGATACTGTCCTAAGATCATGGAGTTAATAACCACCGGAACCTAGACTCAGTACTTATGGAACTTCAAATCTCATGCTTTTCTCGTTGCACTTATGATTATTCCATTATGTAGGAGCAAGGGAGAGTTGAGAACATTTGAAGAGGTTATGCAGAGGACAAGCTCTGCGGAGTAGGCTTAGCAAGTAACATGAGGGAAGGTAACACCATTCATCTGTGTAGCGGAGTGGGAGCCAAGAGACAAGGAGAAAGTTTCATGTTCGCCATGTATCTCGGATATGCCGGCTTCTGCAGGGACGAGAACGCGCAGTTTCGCCTCCATCCCTTGACCTCCAACACAGCTTCTCCACTGGACCATCGGTGGCGATGAAGGGGCGGCTGGGGAAGGATGTCAGAGAAACCTGAAGCTTGACGGTGAATCCTCGGGTTTTAAGGAGAGAGCAAAGTCCTGAGAGGGCGACGTATTGTCCCTGCTCACCTAGCCCAGAATGAACAAACAGGCGCCAGCCAGGGAGCAGCGAGCCGAGAATCCGGACGAACTTCCGCAACCGCCATTTGCCGTTCTCGTAAAGACTACCAAGACCACAATGCAACGGGGCGCCGAGCTAATTCCCAGTGAGCACCAGGCGAGGCGCCACCGACCGCGGAAGACTACAAGCTCCAGCGGGCGACGACAGAACGCGCCTGGGACCAACGGGCCCCGAACTCGGGCTCGCGCCCAAGGATCCTCCACGGAGCTAGATGGCTGCGTCGGGGGCGGGAGCGGAGGTGAGCGGGCGCTAGGGCCGCGAGCCCCCGCCGTCCCTTCCTTCAGCGCCCTGCGGGGCCCGCAGAAGGCGCTCGCCTCCCTAGCCCGCAAACGCGTATCGATTTTTCTCGCTGTGGCAACGGGGACGTCCCGATAGATCCTCTGCTCCGATAGGCAACTCCGGCCTTCCCTGCCCTGACCTGGAACCTCTGGGAGGGCTGCAGAGTAAGTGCCGCCTCTGCGCTCCGACGGAGGCACGAGGCCTGTGGAGTAGGTCCCTCTGTTCCGACAGGTGCGACACTTGGCGCTCCATGCCTGCGGGCGCGGGGAGGCCTGGCCTCCCCCAGGGCCGCCACCTCTGCTGGTTGCTCTGTGCTTTCACCTTAAAGCTCTGGTAAGGAGGAGGTAAGGGGAGGAAAAAGGAGGTCACTGGAGGACAGGATCGTTCCCGGCCCCGGGGTTGGGGGAGACCTTATCCATGGACAGCTCAGGAGGGGGTGCCCTATTTTCTGGGTTTTGACTTTTGTCCCTTCCCCCAACTCCACCACAGCCAAGCAGAGGCTCTCGTGCAGGAAGAGAAGCTGTCAGGTGGGTGATTGTCTGGGAACCCTACATTTCCCGTCATTTGTTTTTGGTTTTAGTATCTTCCACATATACCAAGAGCACAGGTGGAAAAGGGCGGCATGACATGGAATGAGGGCAAGCGCTGTGCCGGGAAGTTGGATGGGCAGAGCCTGGGAGAAATGTTTTCTGAATGGCCTGGGGCTGGCATTTATCTTTCCTTTCAGCGAGCACCTCAAATTTGCCATGCTGGCTGGTGGAAGAGTTTGTGGTAGCAGAAGAGTGCTCTCCATGCTCTAATTTCCGGGTTGTGAGTATCTGTTTCTCTACCCTTTTTTTTTTTTTTTAAACATCTAAGCAAACACTTAAGCAACATCTTAACATCCAAGTCTTATTAAGCTGCCTTTGCATCATCTTTTTTTCTTTCTTCTTGCAGTCTCAGTGTATGTCCAAATCTGTACTTGTCTTTCCCCTGAAAATGTGCCCCTTTCTTTCCAAGCTAATGGCAGTATTCAACTGATAACTATGGCTTTTTTGTTTGTTTTTGAGACGGAGTCTCACTCTGTTGCCCAGGCTGGAGTGCAGTGGCGAGAACTCGGCTCACCACAACCTCCGCCTCCCGGGTTCAAGCGATTCTCCTGCTTCAGCCCCCTGAGTAGCTGGGACTAAAGGCGCGTTGCACCATGCCTGGCTAATTTTTGTATTTTTGGTAGACTCGGGTTTCTTTTTTTTTTTTTTTTTTGAGACGGAGTCTCGCTCTGTCGCCCAGGCTGGAGTGCAGTGGCGCAATCTCAGCTCACTGCAACCTCCTCCTCCCGGGTTCACGCCATTCTCCTGCCTCAGCCTCTCCGAGTAGCTGGGACTACAGGCGCCTGCCACCACGCCCGGCTAATTTTTTGTATTTTTAGTAGAGACGGGGTTTCACCGTGGTCTCGATCTCCTGACCATGTGATCCGCCCGCCTCGGCCTCCCAAAGTGCTGGGATTACAAGCATGAGCCACCGCGCCCGGCCTAGACTCGGGTTTCACTGTGTTGGCCAGGCTAGTCTCTAACTCCTCACCTCGTGATCTGCCCGCCTCGGCCTCCCAAAGTGCTGGGATTACAGGCGTGAGCCGCCGCACCCGGCCTCAGATGATAACTATGTTTTATTCACTTTTAGTATAGTAGGCTCTGGAATGGAATGTATCCTTGCCTCTCCTAGACTGTTGCCCCTGAAGTGTTCTAACATACATTCGTAATCATGCAACCACCACCTCCACCATCCGCATCAGAACTCTTTCATTAGCTCTCTGTTGCCTACCACTCCAAACCATAGCAGTTGGGCACCTGCACCTTCTGAATGGCAGCCTTTTTGTTTATCCTGTTGCCCCTTCCTAACAGGTACTTTGCTCCTTTTCTCCTGGCAGAAAACTACCCCTGAGTGTGGTCCCACAGGGTATGTAGAGAAAATCACATGCAGCTCATCTAAGAGAAATGAATTCAAAAGGTGAGTGCTGTTTCTCTTCTCTGAGAGCACCTCCTTTGCTCCTATGAATTTAGATGGATGGTCCCACCTTTTCCCCTGGTCTGGGGGTAGCATGGAATATCTGAAAGGAGAGGGGGCCAGGCTCACGCCTATAATCCCAGCACTTTGGGAGGCTGAGGCTAACGGATCACCTGAGGTCAGGAGTTCAGAGATCAGCCTGGCCAACGTGGTGAAACCCCATCTCTCCTAAAAATACAAAAATTAGCCGGTGTGGTGGTGGGTGCCCATAATCCCAGCTACTTGGGAGGCTGAGGCAGGGAGAATCTCTTGAACCCAGGAGGCAGAGGTTAGAGTGAGCCAAGATCACGCCACTGCACTCCAGCCTGGGCGATGGAGCGAGACTGTGTCTCAAAACGAAACAAAACAACAACAACAAAAAAAAACGAGGCTGGAAGGGGTGGCTCACGCCTGTAATCCCAGCACTTTGGGAGGCCGAGGCAGGTGGATCACGAGGTTAGGAGTTCAAGACCAGCCTGCCAAGATGGTGAAACCCCATCTCTCTTAAAAATACAAAAATTAGCCAGGCATGATGGTGGGCACCTGTTATCCCAGCTACTTGGGAGGCTGAGGCAGAGAACTGCTTAAACCCGGGAGATGGAGGTTGCAGTGAGCCAAGGTCATGCCGCTGCACTCCAGTCTGGGTGACAGAGCGAGACACCATCTCAGAAATAAATAAGAAAGAAAGAAGACGGGATTTGGAGCCAAATTACTTGAACCCAAGTCCCAGCTCTACTCCTCAGCACTGTTATTGGCCATATTTTCTCATCAGTAAAATTGGTTAATACTAGCTCTGCTTATCCAGAGAATAAATTAAATGATCTATTTGAGAGGGATTTATGTATTATACACACAATAGAAGCCTGGTTCTGATTTCTTCTTGAATATATCCTGGCTAGGCTGAAGTAGAAGCGAGATTAGAGGGAGAAGCTGTCTGGCCTTTCCTGGGAATAACTATTCCTTCGTGCCCTCAGCTGCCGCTCAGCTTTGATGGAACAACGCTTATTTTGGAAGTTCGAAGGTGCTGTTGTGTGTGTGGCCCTGATCTTCGCTTGTCTTGTCATCATTCGTCAGCGACAACTGGACAGAAGGGCTCTGGAAAAGGTCCGGAAGCAAATTGAGTCCATATAACTACATTCCACCCTTGTATCCTGGGTCTTAGAGACCCTATCTCAGACAGTGAAAGTCAAATGGACTGATTTGCACTCTTGGTTCTTTGGAGCCTTGTGGTGGAATCCCCTTTTCCCCCATCTTCTTCTTTCAGATTATTAATGAGCAGAATAAAAAGAGTAAAATGGTTTCCTTCCCTTCTGTAACTTGGAGCAGGAAGTCATGGGGGCAGAGAGGGAAAGGAGGTGGCTACTTAAGGCCCCAATCTACCAAGTCTTCCCCACCACTTCTCCCTTGTTTTCCCCCCTTCTACTACTTATTTCAAACTTCTGGGATAATTTCAGCTAAAACGTTTATTTCTCACTCAAAACTTATTTCCCCTCAACCCTATCCCCGAAGAAGAAATAAAATCACAGATACATAACAAAAGTATTTGAGGTACCCTCTCATATATGCAAACAAATGCAGACTGGGCCTCAGGCAGAGAGAGACTAAAGGACATCTCTTGGCGTGTCCTGAAGTGATTTGGACCCCTGAGGGCAGACACCTAAGTAGGAATCCCAGTGGGAAGCAAAGCCATAAGAAAGTCCAGGATTCCTTGTGATCAGGAAGTGGGCCAGGAAGGTCTGTTCCAGCTCACATCTCATCTGCATGCAGCACGGTCCGGATGCGCCCACTGGGTCTTGGCTTCCCTCCCATCTTCTCAAGCAGTGTCCTTGTTGAGCCATTTGCATCCTTGGCTCCAGGTGGCTCCCTCAGTCTGGACTCTACCACTTGGGTCTCCAGATTTTCTGTTATGTCCTTGTGGGTCAGGATATTTCTGGAAGTCACTGTGAGGTGAAGGAAAGAGGGCAGTAGTAGAGTGCTCCCCTGGGTGGGAGACCCTAGACAGGACAGGACCTCCCTCTTGCTTCTTGACGACCGTGGAGAACAGAGTCCCCCTCCCTTGCTCAGCCAGGGGTTGCTCCCTGCTCTTGCCTCTCACCTCCATGAGGCTGGTAATCCTCAGGCCCAGCTTCTGGTCGACTCTGGAATGGACTGAAGCTGGGCAGGATGATGAGAGTCAGGGAAAAAAGAAGAATCTGGGAGGAAGCAAGAGGAACAGGTGAAGGGAGTAGTGGGCAGAGTGAACAGAGGCCAGCTGGGATTATCGGATGTGGGAAGTAGATCTGGCCGGGTAGTCGGGGTATAAGGATAGAAGTGTGGGGGTAGATGGGAGTAGATAGACTAATGGTACCAAAACACAAGTGCTGGTCTGGGCAGCTTTGTTGGAAGTTTGAGCAATTAGCGTCTGCAGCTGGCGGAGCTGAGCTACCAAGGAGCTGGGAAAGGAGGAATGAAGAGTTAGTATCATCTGGGTACCAGGGGCCAAGAATGGCGCCCCTGTGTGCTGTATCTGCCTTCAAAACACACACACACACACACACACACACACAATGCTTTCACTCACATATTGTGCCTCTCCAGCTCCTGGACTTTTTTCTGTAATTCTTGGTTCTGTGCAGAACAGGCTGCCACCCTAGAGTATGAGGAGGTAGGACAAGGCTCAGCAACCTGAGTCCCTTACCTTGCCTGCCATGGTGAGGAAGGGGCCCAGACATGGCCCACAGGAAGCCAGAAATAACCCAGGCATACCTGCTCTCCAGCCCATCAATGTACTCCTTCTTCCGCCGCCGACTGTCCTGAGCTGACTGCTTGTTACGGATTTTCCTCCTGACCTTCTTGAGGACCCTCTCCTCTGCCTGGAGGCCCAGGATGTGTGAGTCCTGGGTCCTTCAACTGCCCCCAACTTCCCAATGCTTCTCCTGGGATATTGGCCCCTCAGAAGTCATGGTGAGGCCCCTGGGTTGAGATACCCTTAGGGGACGCATGTTACCTTGGTGAGGGGCAGGTGAGAGGGCAGAGAAACCCCTTCCTGCCCCAGCAGACGCTTCTCCTCATCGGTCAGGAACAGGGTTTGACGGGGCAGCTGGGGGTAGGGGCAGGAGAAGATGCAATAGGAGTGAGGAGGGGGTCATCCCATTTGCAGCACGCAGGCTACTCCCCCTACATGCCTTCTGGAGAGTGTTTCCTATTTGTACTGGGAGACAACTTTAATCTAGAGGTGAGGTGAGGGGCAGAGACCTTAATTCAGACAGGCTCTAGATCAAGCCAAAGGGACTTCCTGAGGCCAAGAGAGAGAGGAGGGTATTGTCATATCCTTCACCCAGAGACTGAGGACTTTGGCACTCTGAGCAAGCTAGGGAAGGCTTATTCTGATCCAGGTCTCCCCATACCCAAGAGAACCTGAAAGAACTCACTACAGTGAAGTTTGCATAATTTCCTTACAGCAAGCACATGATTCACTTTCAGTCATTAACTTCCATTTAGCAGAGTGTGTTATCCAGTTGCCCGTCAACCACAGGGAGCTCCCTGGGGCAGTGGCCCATTCTCCCTTAGGGTCTGAGCTCCGCTTCTCAGACTCAGGTTCTGTCCCCTCTCATACAAAGAGCTTCCCAAAGGCAGCCATATGTCTCACAGCAAATCACAGGAGAGGATGTACAGAGAGTGGATGGTGCTGGTGGTGAACCTGAGCCCATCAACTGAGTAACTTGCCCTTCTCACTAGTGTTTCTTTTTGAAAGATGTATGTGGTCGGGCACGGTGGCTCATGCCTGTAATCCCAGCACTTTGGGAGGCCAAGGTGGGCAGATCACCTGAGGTCAGAAGTTCGAGACCAGCCTGGCCAACATGGCAAAACCCAATGTCTATTAAAAATACAAAAATTAGCTGGGCGTGGTGGTGGGTGCTTGTAATCCCAGCTACTTGGGAGGCTGAGGTAGGAGAATCGCTTGAACCCAGGAGGTGGAGTTGAGAATGCACCACTGCACTCCAGCCTGGGCAACAAGAGCAAAACTCCATCTCAAAAAAAAAAGAAAAAAAGATGTATGCTTCATTTTGTGACTTACAGAGAACTTACTTTGGTTTTTGCCTGCTCATGGTTTTTGGCTTTTGGCAAAACCATTTCCTGTGTGGCTTTTCCTGATGTGCCCTTCTTGTTCCTGTGACTGTTTGGTGGAACTATTAGAGGAGTGTCTTCCAGTCCGCCTAATCAAAATCGCTGAGAATGAGGCCTAGAGGGTTTTATTTAAAACAAACAACAATAAAAAAAAAAAAAAAGGAAAAAGAAAACAGAGCGGCCAAGGTGGCTCACGTCTGTAATTCCAGCATTTTGGGAAGTCAAGACCGGAGGATTGCTTGAGGCCAGGAGTTCGAGACCAACCTGGGCAACATAGTGAGACTGTCTCTACAATAAAGAAATAACAAAGCATTTACAAACACCATGGTGCTTCTAATGTACACCCAAACTTAGGGGCATCAGACTTTTTTTTTTTTTTTTGAGACGGAGTGTCGCCCTGTCGCCCAGGCTGGAGTGCAATGGCGCAATCTCCACTCACTGCAACCTCCGCCTCCTGGGTTCAAGTGATTCTCCTGCCTCAGCCTCTCGAGTAGCTGGGATTAAAGGCACCCGCCACCATGCCCAGCTAATTTTTGTATTTTTAGTAGAGATGGGGTTTCACCATGTTGGCCAGGCTGGTCTCGAACTCCTGACCTCGTGATCCACCCACCTTGGCCTCCCAAAGTGCTGGGATTACAGGCATGGGCCACCGTGCCCAACCGGCATCAGACTTTTAAAGGTTCCTCAGCTCAAGATTCTAAGATGTTGGCCGGGCGCGGTGGCTTATGCCTGTAATCCCAGCACTTTGGGAGGCTGAGGCGGGCGGATCACAAGGTCAAGAGATAAGACCATCCTGGCCAACATGGTGAAACCCCATCTCTACTAAAAATACAAAAATTAGCCGGGCGTGGTGGCGCACACTTGTTGTCCCAGCTACTCAGGAGGCTGAGGCAAGAGGATTGCTTGAGCCCAAGACGTTGAGGATGCGGTGAGCCATGATTGCACCACTGCACTCCAGCCTGGACGACAGAGTAAGACCCTGGCTCAAAAAATAAAAAACTGTTCAACTGTTTATGTCTCCTTGGTCTTCAAGCCCAGTGCCACAAAAACTGGGGCAAAGGCAGTTCATCATCAGTTGCCATGCCCTCATTCCTTTGCCCTGTCTGTGTGATTATATATGTATCAAGGAGTAGTGGTTCTGGCTGACACCAAGACTCACCAGGGTTGTACAAGGCACTGGGGCTACGGTGCCTGCTCTGGGCAGGATGTGGGCATGAGCATCAAAGGGCAGCTCACTGACCATGCAGGAATCAGGCACCATAAATGCTGGGCTCCACTGATCTGGAGTAGAAAACAGGTAGCTGGGAGAAAGGAGACTTAGGAACATCCTGACAGCAGCAGGGCCTGGGTAGTGGCACAGGTTGGGTAAACCCCCTTAACCCCATGGTTAGGGCCAGTCCCGAAGGGCCATTTCCCCCTTCCCACAAAGAACACTGACCTAGCTGGATGGAGATGAGGCCTACATTTGGCCCAGTTTCCCCCTGCATCCTCTCCAGGGCCCCTGCCTCATAGACAACCTCATAGAGCGTAGGAGAACTGGTTGCCCTGGGGGCAGGGGGACTGTCTGGACGGCAGGGGTCCTCAGAGATGCCACTGTCACTGCCAGGAGATGCTTCTGAGCAGTACACCTCATTGGGATCAATGAAAAGCTTCAAGAAATCTTCAGGCTCACTCTCTTGAAGGCCCTACAGTAGGAAAAGTTTATATATATGTGCAGGGAAGAATTTTGGAAGTCCTACCTGACATCAGCCTTATGCTTCATTTTCAGTCCTTTCACTTCTTGGGCATGGAGAGAGTTATACAACTTACGTCTATTTTGGGGGTGGTCTGTTTTCAGACCTGTCTCCAAGTGGGAGCTGAAGCCTCTTATCACAGAGTTGTGTCTCAACCCCACCCCCACTCCCACTCGTCACACTCACACAGCCACGGTCCCCACCGGACTTCCAGCCTTGCAATCCCTGTTCCTGTAGCTTAGTTACCGGAACCTCTGGAGGGGGGCAGTGGAGTCCCAGCTCCAGGACGGATCCTGTCGAGAAGATATCCTCTGGGGGCTCCAGCCAAGCGTCCAGCAGGTCAGGGATTCCGAGATCCATGCTTCTGCAGGAAGGCATGTGGGACGGAGGGTTGCAGAAAGGGAATGATGGCTGCTTCCTACCCCGTACAGTTTCTGGGCTCTTCTGCTCCCTTTTCCATTATCCCCGCCCCCTGACTCCTTCCTCATTAGCAAGCCCCCTCACCTGTCCCCTCGATGTTTCACCTTCAGCCCTATCCCTCAGGTTCAGACAAACAGGTCCCCCCAAGCATTACCTGTTCTGAAGAGCCCAGCCCTGTCAAGCCAGCGTAGCCCGTTGACCGCCCTAAACACTACACCTTTTCTTTCTTCCAGGATCTCGTATCCTGGATCTGCCAGCCAAACCCCGCCCCCAGCCTTACACTACAAAAGTGGGTGCCACCTTGCCAGGAGCCACGGTAGAGCCGCTGTATCTGGGAGTAGGGGACTAAGAGTCTAAGGGTCCACAAACGGAATTTAAGAAGTAGGTAGCCGCGCCCTTTCTGCTTCAGTTTTCTCTTAGCTATAGTAAATCTTCCTGAGGGTTTGGTGTCTCCTAGCGGAAGAACAGAAAAGGCTGTTACTGGAGCACAGGACACTTGAATGCCTGTTCTGTAGCCCTCGCTTTTGCAACAGGGAGATCATGGCAGGGTTGTAAACAAAAGCGGAAAGAGTCAAGAGACCTGCGGATTGACTAGGACATCCCCTCGCCCACCGCGTGGCGCTCTTCCCAAAGCTGAGTCCTGATTGGAAGCTGAAGACTTAGGTTTCGGAGGGGCAGGACATCGAGCCAATGGCACACTACCCTCTTAAGGCCGCCTCCTCCGTAACTGGTCGGAGACAGCTAGGCTGTTCAAGAGAGTCAGGCCAATGGGGCCGCAATTCTTTCTTTTTTTTTCTTTATTCTTATTTTTGGAGACATGGTCTCGCTCTGTTGCCCAGGCTGGACTGCGGTGGTGGGATCACGGTTCCATGCAGCCCCCGACCTCCCGGGCTCAGGTGATTCTCCCGCCTCAGCACCCCGAGCAGCTAGGACCACAGGCGCGAGCCACCGCGTCCGGCCGGCGGGACTTATTTGTCAGGCGGGGATTGGGTTCCGCCAGACCAAAGGGAGGGGTAAGTGCCAGAATATGAATCGCCGGGAAGCTGGGAGAAAGCTCCGGGAAACCCTGTGCAGCCAGGTTTGTCTTCGCGCGCCACGTGACTCGGAAGCTCCGGTTTCACCCAGGCGGGGAGTCAACAGCCCGCTGACCCCAGTGGAGCGGTGAGCCTCGCTCGGCAGGCGGCAGGGGCGCGATGGCATGTTTCCCCATCCGCAAGCCGAGCAGTGTGGCGTTAATGGAGAACCGCAGCTGCGCGCACACGCTCGCCGTACGCTGCTCATTCACGGAGGGACACGGGGCAGGAAAACTGCAACAAGTTAAAAAGCCTTTTGCGTTTGGTTTGTTGTCTTATTGTTTGCATACAGTTACCAGGAACATTATGTCCCACACTTGTATAATTTACAAAACGTTTTCATAAACATTGCTCTCTTCCTTAATCCATAACAGTTCTGAGGCACACACGGCGGGTAATATTTTACAAATTTTACCTATGAGGAGGCAGATCCACGACTAGAAAGTAGTAATACCAAAACTCAGGGTTGATTGATTATTTTTATTTTTTTGCCTTGGTCTAATGTCTGATGGCCCAGGAATTCACTTCAGGTAAAATAATGGAGCTAAACTGATACAGGTATGGTTTTCAGTAGTATTTCAGAAAAGGGTAGCTGGGTGAGTAATACAGTAGTTTGGAGTGTGAATCCCAGAACTCAAACTGCTATTAATTATCCTTATGAAGATTTGAACAGGCTAAGAGTAAAAACAGGAACAAGGTCTAGTCAGGCATTTTCATGTTACTCATATAATTCTTACAGCAAATAGAGCTGACAAGTTTGTTTTTTTTTTCTTTTGAGACGGAGTCTCGCTCTGTCGCCCAGGCTGGAGTGCAGTGGTGCGATCTCGGCTCACTGCAAGCTCCGCCTCCCGGGTTCACGCCATTCTCCTGCCTCAGCCTCCCGAGTAGCTGGGACTACAGGCGCCCAGCTAATTTTTTGTATTTTTAGTAGAGACAGGGTTTCACCGTGTTAGCCAGGATGGTCTCGATCTGACCTCGTGATCAGTCCACCTCGGCCTCCCAATGTGCTGGGATTACCGGCGTGAGCCACCACGCCCGTCCGAGCTGACAAGTTTAAGTAACCTTCTCAAGGTTACCCTGTAAGTAGCTGAACCAAGATTTGGATGCTTCAGCCCATGTTCTTCACACTATCAACCCACCTTGTGGGGCTTTCTCAGATTTCTTATCTGTCTTTCCCGCTCATGTCTCTCCATCCAGAGAGACAAAGCAGCCTTCCTAGATTGATGCAGAGCTCCAAGGACAGCAAAGCTGTTCTTGTTGAGATCATTCTGAGAGCGAGAAAGGTGGTTAAATACATTTCAAAGGGCTTCCTGCAGGCCGTATGTGCAGAGATGATTTGAGTGGGGAATGTAGTTAGCTTCCGTTGATGTTAGAACTGGAAGGACCCTCTGCAGTCATCTGCTTGTTTAACTTCCTCCTTGCCCCTGATTTGTCAAACTCTGGTGCAGAAAAATGACTTGCCTAAAATCATACATCAAGGTAAGGTAAAATTGAAGAGATCTATTGGGCCGGGTGTGGTGGCTCACACCTGCGGTCCCAGCACTTTGGGAGGCTGAGGCGGGTGGATCACCTGAGGTCAGGAGTTCAAGACCAGCCTGGTCAACATGGTGAAACCCCATCTCTACTAAAAATACAAAAATTAGCCGGGCATGGTGGCGGGCACCTGTAATCCCAGCTACTCAAGAGACTGAGGCGGGAGAATTGCTTGAAACCTGGGAGGCAGAGGTTGTAGTGAGCCAAGAGCACGCCACTGCATTCCAGCCTGGGCAACAGAGCAAGACTCTGTCAAGAAAGAAAGGAAGAAAGGAGGAAAGAAGAAAGGAAGGAAGGAAAAGGAAAAGAAATAAAATTGCCAAGAGATTTTAAATGTTCTAATCACAAATAAATATGTGAAGTAATGCATATGTTAATTAGCTTGATGTAGCCATTATGTAATGTACATATATTTCTTTTTTCTTTTTGAGACGGAGTCTTGCTGTGTCGTCCAGGCTGGAGTGCAGTGGTGTGATCTCGGCTCACTGCAACCTCCGCTTCCCCGGTTCAAGCGATTCTCCTGCCTCAGCCTCCTGAGTAGCTGGGGTCACAGGCATGCGCCACCACGCCTGGCTGATTTTTGTATTTTTAGCAGAGACAGGGTTTCACCATGTTGGTCAGGCTGGTCTCCAACTCCTGACCTCGTCATCTGCCTGCCTCGGCTTCCCAAAGTGCTGGGATTACAGGCGTGAGCCACTGCGCCCGGCCCAATGTACATATATTTCAAAACATCATGTTGTACATCATAAATATATACAATTATTAGTCATATATGACATATATGTATGTGTATAAATAAATAAATAAATATATATTTGACAACTATAAAGGTAGAACTTGGACCAGAATCCAGGTTTCCTGACCCCCCAGTCATAATAATTCCTTGTTAATGTTACCAATTACGAATAATTTTTTTGTTTTGTTTTGTTTTTTGAGACGAAGTTTCGCTGTTGTTGCCCAGGCTGGAGCACAATGGCGCGATCTCGGCTCACTGCAACTTCCGGCTCCCAGGTTCAAGCGATTCTCCTGCCTCAGCCTCCCGAGTAGCTGGGATTACAGGCCCCCGCCACCAGGCCCGGCTAATTTTTGTATATTTAGTAGAGACGAGGTTTCACCATGTTGACCAGGCTGGTCTTGAACTTCTGTCCTCAGGTGATTCATCCTCGGCCTTCCAAAGTGCTGGGATTACAGGCGTGAACCACCGCGCCCGGCCCTTTAAGAAGTCTTCACATTCCTCTTTTACTTAAGGAATTACTGGGCTTCGTTTCTGGAGCCTTGTGAGAAGCATTACACTGTCCCTTTTTTTTTTCTTTTTTTAAATTAATTTTCCTGTAGGAAGCAAGATCCCATCTGTCCCTTCTTTGGGCAATGAAGCTTTTTTCACCTTTGCATAAAAGAATAGCTGAGCCCCCTTTTAAAATTTTCTTTTGTCCTTACCGTCCCTTGAGGCTAGAAGAGGATTCTCAAGGCACAGAGTTGTGGGCCACAAGAATCCAGGTTGAGGAAACGGTGAAAGTCCTGAGCTGAAACAACTACCTTGGGGCATTCAAGGAACAGCAAACAGCAAGCCGACCGGCGGGGGTGGCGGGAGCTGGGCTGGAAATCAGGTGGGATAACAGGCCAGACGCCCGCAGGCGCGGTACGCAGATAGCCTGGAATGCGCTAGGGGCTCTTCCCTGGGCGCGGCTTCAGCACCCCGCATTCCGGTCCCACCACGTCCCCACCCACCTGGAGAAGGCGGAGGCTGCACTGAGTGCCGTAAGTAACAAGACATACCCTCTCTCTTTGCTTTCCCCCCTTTCCAATTCTGCCTTGTCTTTTTCCTTGTTGTGGGTGCTGGCGAGGGAAAGCAGGCAAGGAAGTTGGTCCCAAAAAGGGAATGCTTTCCCTTGGGCGCCAAGAGGCACTGACGGGGTGTCAGAGCCTTCTGAGAGACAGATGAGACTTTGGCCCAAGGCCAGGAAGATGTCCTCAGATGTGGGCCGGAAGACTTGACAATGCGGGGTCTCCCTCTTTTAAAAATATCCATGTAATCAAAGCCTTTGTTGACTGGCCCGCTCCGGCCCCTCAGTCCTCCACAGATGCGCCCCAGGGCCCCAGCCCCGAGGTCCTTTCCTTAATATCCGCCCTTCCTCTGGCTCACTCTCCTCCGGGCTCCTGCTCCGCCCGCTCCCGCTCCCGGTCTCTGATTGCTCCTAACTCACGTCACTCCCGGTCTGTCCCCGCCCACTCGGTGCTGCCATTGGCAGTCGGGCGTGGGTACGCGGCTTCTGTGGGGGAGGGGGGAGCTATGGGAGGGGGCGGGAATTCCCGACTCCAGGCCGGAAGCGCGCGGAGACCATGTAGTGAGACCCTCGCGAGGTGAGTGCGGGCTCTCTGGCAGCGGGGTCCAGGTCGGCTGCCCAGGCCTCCCGGGGCCCGGGAGCAGGAGTCCCAACTCACGCATTCTTCATCTGCTTCCCGCGACGCTTGGCGGCCTCGCACTCCGCCTCCCGGAGCCCGGACTTTCAGGCACCGCCCTCAGTGTCGCCTCAGTCCGTCCCGGGACCGCAGACTCTTAGGGCCCCTCTCCCTGGCCATCTGCCTCTAGGTCCCAGCCTGGGGCCTGAAGCGCTTGTTCTCTGCGCCGGGAAAAGGGGAACGATGGAGCGATCCAGCACCCAAACTTACCCTGTCCAGGTGGCCCACGAAGCTACCCATGACATCTCTGCACAGCCCCAGCCTTTTTGGCTTCACCCACTCCGTTCGGGAGTTGGGGACCTGGCCTTTACATTCCTTAGGGGAACTCCAGCTCCAGGTCCTCTTTGGAGGCGGCTCCTAGTTTCCTAGTTTTCTGGGGGCACCAGGTGAAAGGGTGATGAGATATCCATACAGCCTTTCTCATGCCTCGGTTTCCCCCTTGCAGTCTCCCTGAATAAGTCACTTGGGAAAGAAAGTGTGAGAAGAGAGGAATGTTCCTGGTACAGGAGTAGATGAGTCACCCTGGGTTGGGGAAGGTCACAAAGTGGCTGGGGCCAGGGAGCTGCACTCTGCTGACCAAGCTTCCCCATCCCTTGCCCCATCTTCCTTTGCATGATTTTTCCCAACCACTCTGGTCTGTCTTCCTAGGTCTGAGAGTCACTGGAGCTACCAGAAGCACCATGGGGCCCTGGGGAGAGCCAGAGCTCCTGGTGTGGCGCCCCGAGGCGGTAGCTTCAGAGCCTCCAGTGCCTGTGGGGCTGGAGGTGAAGTTGGGGGCCCTGGTGCTGCTGCTGGTGCTCACCCTCCTCTGCAGCCTGGTGCCCATCTGTGTGCTGCGCCGGCCCGGAGCTAACCATGAAGGCTCAGGTAAGCCTCTCCTTTTCCCCACACTGCTATGAATGCTTGGCTTAGGGAGGGCTCTGGGGCTGGGGGGAGTGACCAAAGGAGGAGGGAAAAGCAAGGGTAGCCATTGTTTGGGTTGGGGTGGTGGGCCCTGGAGGGGGTTCGTTTGCTTATTCCCCTCTGTGCTTCACCCCTATCCAGCTTCCCGTCAGAAAGCCCTGAGCCTAGTAAGCTGTTTCGCGGGTGGCGTCTTTTTGGCCACCTGTCTCCTGGACCTGCTTCCTGACTACCTGGCTGCCATAGATGAGGCCCTGGCAGCCTTGCACGTGACGGTGAGCACTGGCCTGGGCATGTGACATGCGGGAGGGGAATCACACACCTCTAGGAGTGTTGGTTTGTGGAGATTGATTCATGTGCCACTCCATGACTGTGTGGAAGGCTTTTGGCATGTGGTATGAATTGTGATTTTTTATTATGGGGCATAGTTCTTTCTATGTGTTCCCTCCCCCTTCCCCATTCCCTGTGTGACCCCTACGTGCCCGTTGAGACAGTAAGACACTTTTTCTCAGGTGTGTGACTTGCTCTGTGGGTTCTCAGTTCTAGTTACCAGCAAGTGCTCCAAGAATCATCTTCACTCTCTCACCACTTTCCTAAAGGGCTGGAGATAGAGGTCTCTGTAGGCCTGAGAAGGACAGGAGGCGATTCCCTGGTTCCTGGTGTTGCTGACCTTTTTAGACTTTGGCCCAAGGAAGTGGGCTGTGAGGAATGATCAAGTCCATGGCATAGGACTTGGTTTATTATAGGAAAAATGGAGGCCATTGGATAGTGGGGCAGGAAAGTCATCCTGGGCTCTTTCCTTTTTTCCTGTAAAACTGAGGAAGTAACACTGCATGTATCCCTTTGTGTGTCTGTGACTGAGTGACCTGTGTTTCTGTGTGACTGCATATAAACCTGAATGTCCTGTGATATGTGGCTCTATGTATGAGTTTGGGGAGGTGGGCAATGTGTGACCTTTTCATGTATGTCTACATCAGTGACTCTCAACTAGGAGTGTGGCTTTGCCCCTCAGGAAACATTTGGTAATGTCTGGGGATATTTTTAGTTGTCACAATGGAGGGAACATTGTGTCTGCTATTGGCATCTGGTAGGTAGAGATCAGAAATGCTGTTAAACAATCCACAGTGCACAAGACAGCTCCCATGACAAAGAATTATCTGGCCCAAAATGTTTTTGTTTATTTGTTTGTTTTTGTTTTGTTTTGTTTTATTTTTGAAAAAGAGTCTTGCTCTGTTGCCCACGCTGGAGTGCGGTGGCACAATCTCGACTCACTGCAACCTCTGCCTCCTGGGTTCAAGTGATTCTCCTGTCTCAGACTCCCGAGTAGCTGGGATTACAGGCATCCACCACCACACCCTGCTAATTTTTGTATTTTTAGTAGAGACAGGGTTTCACCATGTTGACCAGGCTGGTCTCAAACTCCCGACCTCAAGTGATCTGCCCGCTTTGGTCTCCCAAAGTGCTGGGATTATAGGCATGAGCCACTGCCCCTGGCCCCAAAATGTTAATAGTTTCAAAGCTGAGAAACTTTGGTCTACATGTAACACTGAGTGACACCATAATCTGTGTGTATGTATCATTCTGTGTCAGTGTTACCAATTCACTCTATCTTTGTGTGACTGAGAGTAGCCCTGTGTCTGTGTCAGACCCTAGGTCTGTGTAACTGGGCTTTCACCAGATTTTGCATCTCACTCTTCCTTCCCTGAACATTTTGCTGCTGCTTCTGCCCACAGCTCCAGTTCCCGCTGCAAGAGTTCATCCTGGCCATGGGCTTCTTCCTGGTCCTGGTGATGGAGCAGATCACACTGGCTTACAAGGAACAGTCAGGGCCGTCACCTCTGGAGGAAACAAGGGCTCTGCTGGGAACAGTGAATGGTGGGCCGCAGCACTGGCATGATGGGCCAGGGGTCCCACAGGCGAGTGGAGCCCCAGCAACCCCCTCAGCCTTGCGTGCCTGTGTACTGGTCTTCTCCCTGGCCCTCCACTCCGTGTTCGAGGGGCTGGCGGTAGGGCTGCAGCGAGACCGGGCTCGGGCCATGGAGCTGTGCCTGGCTTTGCTGCTCCACAAGGGCATCCTGGCTGTCAGCCTGTCCCTGCGACTGTTGCAGAGCCACCTTAGGGCACAGGTGGTGGCTGGCTGTGGGATCCTCTTCTCATGCATGACACCTCTAGGCATCGGGCTGGGTGCAGCTCTGGCAGAGTCAGCAGGACCTCTGCACCAGCTGGCTCAGTCTGTGCTAGAGGGCATGGCAGCTGGCACGTTTCTCTATATCACCTTTCTGGAAATCCTGCCCCAGGAGCTGGCCAGTTCTGAACAAAGGATCCTCAAGGTCATTCTGCTCCTAGCAGGCTTTGCCCTGCTCACTGGCCTGCTCTTCATCCAAATCTAGGGGGCTTCAAGAGAGGGGCAGGGGAGATTGATGATCAGGTGCCCCTGTTCTCCCTTCCCTCCCCCAGTTGTGGGGAATAGGAAGGAATGGGGAAGGGAAATACTGAGGACCAAAAAGTTCTCTGGGAGCTAAAGATAGAGCCTTTGGGGCTATCTGACTAATGAGAGGGAAGTGGGCAGACAAGAGGCTGGCCTCAGTCCCAAGGAACAAGAGATGGTCAAGTCGCTAGAGACATGATCAGGGGACATTAGGATTGGGGAAGACACTTGACTGCTGGAATCAGAGCTTGGACACTATACATAAGGACAGGCTCACATGGGAGGCTGGAGGTGGGCACCCAGCTGCTGTGGGATGGGTATGGAGAGGTCATAAACCCAGAGTCAGTGTCGTGTTGGTCCTAGCCCATTTCCGCACCCTGCCACTTGGAGTGGACCCCTTCTACTTTTCTTAGCGCCTACCCTCCTATCTATCTCCTTCTTCCCATCTCCCAGGGGACTAGTGCCAAATGGTCTCTCCCTGCCAATTTTGGTATCTTCTCTGGCCTCTCCAGTCCTGCTTACTCCTCTGTTTTTAAAGTGCCAAACAAATCCCCTTCCTCTTTCTCAAAGCACAGTAATGTGGCACTGAGCCCTACCCAGCACCTCAGTGAAGGGGGCCTGCTTGCTCTTTATTTTGGTCCCAGATCCTGGGGTGGGGCAGAAATATTTTCTGGGCTGGGGCAGGAGGAAGGTTGCTGCAGCCACCTACTGCTGCTGTACCCTAGGAATATGGTGACATGGACATGGTGTCCCATGCCCAGATGATAAACACTGAGCTGCCAAAACATTTTTTTAAATACACCCGAGGAGCCCAAGGGGGAAGGGCAATGCCTACCCCCAGCGTTATTTTTGGGGAGGGAGGGCTGTGCATAGGGACATATTCTTTAGAATCTATTTTATTAACTGACCTGTTTTGGGACCTGTTACCCAAATAAAAGATGTTTCTAGACATCTGTACAGTATCTGATTCATTTGTTTTGGGAAAGGGGTGGGCATGTGGCCAGCCTGAGAGGGCCTGAGTCCCAGATGTTTACAGCTGTTTTAAGATTCTTGGTCTCACTGTTTTCACTCAGGCCCCGAAAGTCCCCTTCCCTGAAGTTGACCTAATTTTTCCTGCTTTGTGTCTTGGTACTTCTTTCCCGGTCTCCACCCCTCCGCTTCCCTTCTCTTCCCTCCCCTCCCGCTTCCTTTCCTCTCTTTTTAATCCCTCTCCCCTTTCCGTTCGCAGTCTCAGGACTAATTTAGAACTACTCTTCCCAGCTTGCCCCTCTCAGGGAGTAGCCGAGAGGGTGGAGCGAAGTCCCCAGTTTCCGGAGTCAGCAGGGCTGCTGGGAAGTGGAGTCCGCTTCCTCCCGGTGCTGCGTGACTGGGGATGTGAAGGAGTCTCGTAAACAAACTACAATTCCCGGCGGCCCCCGCGCGCAACAGGTCAAGGCTAGGCTGGGGCCGGGTTCGCGGTGCTCGCTGAGGCGGCGGTGGCTACGGCTGGAGGAGCCGGGCCGGGGCCGCGGCGGAGGCCGCGGCTGGTACTGGGAGGGTGGCAGGGAGGGACGGGGAAGGAAGATGGCGACGTCGGGGGCGAACGGGCCTGGTTCGGCCACGGCCTCGGCTTCCAATCCGCGCAAATTTAGTGAGAAGATCGCGCTGCAGAAGCAGCGTCAGGCCGAGGAGACGGCGGCCTTCGAGGAGGTGATGATGGACATCGGCTCCACCCGGGTGAGGGGCCGCGCCGGGGAGCCGGAGCAGAGCTGAGCAGTTATGGAGCGGAGACCGGAGAGGCGGGGCGGGGGCGGGCGCCGCAGCGAAGGAGGCGGAACGGAGCAGGGGACGCGGGCGCCGCCGTTTGGGAGGCGCAGGTTGAGGGCCGAGGGGCAGGAAGAAGGATTTTGCAGGGGGAGACCGAAACACCGGAGAGGTTCGGGGTGTAGAGGCGACTGGGGGCCGAGTACGTGAGGCGGGAGTGGGCGGAGAGGGGAGATGAAGTCCGGCGGAGGTAGGAGGTGAGTGGTCCTTGTGCATCCCTGACGGAGTCCCCTGGAGCACGCTACTGAAACATGCCTGGTATTGGGGTATGGCCTGGGAGGAGGGCTGCTTGTCTGTAACCTGGCTCCTCTGAGTTTGTGATCTCCTCCAAACTGGTCCCTCTGCCTTCTGCGCTTTGGTGCCCCCGGCAAGGGGCCCCTTGAGTGGTTTGAACGAGCGGTGCTGTGTATAGTGGGGCAGGAAGTCCCCTCCTGCGTCCCGTCCTTTTGCTTCCTTTTTCAAATACTTCTTGTGGTTTCCTGACGTGAATGAAGGTGAGGTCCATTGCTTGGTGTTTTGTCCTGGCCTCCTTGGAGGAGAGGTAGGGTTTTGAATCCTAAAACTGGGTAACCGACCATAAGTTGTGTGGAACTCTGTGGTTTGCTGAGCTTTCTAGGGAGATAGCTGCTTTGTGGGTCAGTGTGTAGGGTGCCTTGGAGGGTCTTATATGTGTAGGGAATATTCATTCCTAGGAAGTTCTTGAAAGAACTTTCAGGCCTCTGCCAGGCTGCCTCTGAAGCTCCCCCTGGCCTTGGTTTCTTGCTTTCCAAGGCTGGATGTCAGAGGGACCAAGGGGTGGGAGTCCGCCTAGGTGGTATGAGGTCTTAATTTAGGGACACATTCTTCTAAAACAACAGTAGGTAAGGATATTGCAATGATTCCTCATGGCAGAGAACTAGAAGGAATTTAAGGGTTGATGGTGGAACGTTACTACAACATCTCTAGCCTTTTTCTGCTGGTCTGACTGTGGTTGCATTTATGACTGTGACTGGTTGTATTTTTGTGTGTATCCCCCTTGACTCTGTTAGTCTTTTTTTTTTTTTTTCTCGTCCTTTCCCCTTTGAGTCTCTAGGGACTATGTGCCCTAGTTTGTGGGAGTCAGAAGTTAGATGGGGAGGCAAATCTGGGAGGGTGTCTGTGCACGCATATGCACACTTACATGCATGTGTGTGCATAACCCACTGTAACCGCTGTGAGGATTATGATCTAACTGTAGACTGCTCCCCTTTAGGAGCTTTTTCATCATGCTGGGGACAGAGACAGGAAGATGGGAGGCTGATCTTGATAGTGTGAGGCCCTGCCCTCAGGACTGTGATTCTAGCAGAGGCATGGTGGGATCTTAGGGCTCGTATGTGCAAAGAAAGGCTGTGCGAAACTCAAAAGCTGGGACTTCTCTTTACGGTGCCTCGATCTCTTAAAAGGCCCCTTCTACCCACCTTGCTCCTATTGGTTAATTTCTCAGCTACACAGAAAAGTCTAGTGGGCATACATGGCCAGGGAACCCAAAAGTCTAGAGCTAGGGACAAGAGATCTGGGACTCAGCCTGTTATCTGGCCAGGTGGGAGGGCTCATTTGAGACAAAGATGGCCATGGAAGGCTATACCACTGAGATACTGGGGTTGCCATATATGTTGATAGTGGTCTTGAAGTGGTCCAGAGGTTAGCACAGTGCTCACAAGGCTAACCTCCTGGAACGGAATGTCAGTTCTAATGTTGGCTTCTGTACAAGAGTGTGACCCTGGAAGCTCTTAGAACTTGCCCCTCCTCAGCTGCCCTCCTCCCCATGGCCTTGCCCTGGGCCTGTTTATTTGGCTGGTGGCAGGGGCTGAGCCTTGGAAATAGATGCTCACCTCTCACAGAGATAGGATATCTGTACACAGGCTAAACCCATGCCAGGCTGTCCTACGCCTATGCCAGACATATCTCCCCAAAGTGAGGATGAGACCAGGAAGATGGCCCTGGCCTATGCTAGAGTGGGCTACTGCTCTCTCTCCACCCTCCTTCTCCAGGCTTCTCTGCCAATTCAAGAGCCTTAGGATTCAGTGGAAGAATGTCCCTTGGTTTTGGTGCTGTTTTTCCAGCTAGGAGAGCTGTCATTCCTTGGATGTTCTAGTTTGGGAGGTGCAGGCTTTCTATAGCCTTCCTGAGGCTGGGCAAGTGGCAAAGCCCAGAAGCCTGTGCTCTCCAGAGTGAGAAGGAAAGAGGCTGGCAGTAATGGCTCTGTGACATCCACCTGTGGCCTTCCTCTTAAGCTCTCAATTAGTCCTGGACGTATCTGGAAAGAAAGCAGAGGTTCCTAATAGGCACTCCGCCTTGTGAGTAGCCCGGGGGCTCCTGGCAGCCCCTCAGGGACTCTGCTTAGAGTGATGCCAAATGAGACAGGCCCTCAGCAGAGTATCTGTCTCTGCCTGGCAGGATGATGTCAAGCAGTAGTGATATCATTGATGAGGGCAGCCTGCAGATGGGCTCTGGTGGGTTATTTGCACCAAATCTCGGTGGACCTTTCAAACCCTAACACTGGCCTTTTTTTCTGGCAGATTATTTCTTTATTTTTTTTTATTTTTTGGTGACAGGATCTCGCTCTGTCACCCAGGCAGCTAGAGCGGAGTGACATAAACATGTCTCACTGCAGCCTCTACCTCCTGGGCTGAAGTGATCCTTTTTTTTTTTTTTTTTTTTTTTTTTTTTTTGAGACAGAGTCTCGCTCTGTCACCCAGGCTGGAGTGCAGTGGCACAGTCTCGGCTCACTGCAACCTCCACTTCCCAGGTTCACGCCATTCTCCTGCCTCAGCCTCCCGAGTAGCTGGGACTACAGGCGCCCGCCACCACGCCCGGCTAATTTTTTGTATTTTTAGTAGAGACAGGGTTTCACGGTGTTAGTCAGGATGGTCTCCTGACCTCGTGATCCGCCCGCCTCAGCCTCCCAAAGTGCTGGGATTACAGGCGTGAGCCACCGCTCCCGGCCTGGAGTGATCCTTTTGTAGTAACAGAGTCTCACCATGTTGCCCAGTCTGGTCTCCAACACCTGGGCTCAAGCGATCCTCCCACCTCTGCCTCCCAAAGTGCTGGGATTACAGGTGTGAGCTACTGTGCCTGGCCTAGATATTTTAAAAGCAGTGGCAGCAGCAGCATATCCTGGTGACAGAGATAGCAAGGATAGCTGAAGGAAATAGTGCTCAGGACCCTCCTGACATTCCCACTTGTTCCCCATGTCTCAGTTACAGGCCCAAAAACTGCGACTGGCATACACAAGGAGCTCTCATTATGGTGGGTCTCTGCCCAATGTTAACCAGATTGGCTCTGGCCTGGCCGAGTTCCAGGTGAGTAGACCCCAGCCAGGGAGGAGTGGAGTTTCTTAGGCTGCTTCCTCTGCTAACTTCAGTCCTTTTTGGCAGAGCCCCCTCCACTCACCTTTGGATTCATCTCGGAGCACTCGGCACCATGGGCTGGTGGAACGGGTGCAGCGAGATCCTCGAAGAATGGTGTCCCCACTTCGCCGATACCCCCGCCACATATCCTTCACAGGGGACTTGGGAGTGTCTGAAAGGTAGTGGGATGGTGTTCCTCAGGGACTCATAGGAAGCACTTGAAGTGTTGTGCAGTCCCATCCTTCTCTTGGAGCTCTTCTTTACCCAGCTTCCCTGAAAAGCGACCGTAGCCCCTGCGTCAGCACCTGCTCCTGTGATAAGGAGTTTTTGCTCCTGAGGCTGTGCCCCCTGTCTCTGGCTGGCTCTGGCTGTCTTCACATCAGCTTGCTGCCAGAGGCAAGCCTTCCTTGTCTTCTGCTAAAGGAGATTGGGTCTCTTCTCGTCACATTTCTAAGTTTTCAGTCTCAGAGACCTGCATACCTGTCTCCTCCAAGCCCTGCCTGAACATTCTCCTGGATTTTTTCAGCCCCTTTAGACCTGATTCCCTTTTTCTCTTCCATTCTTTGATCCCATTGTTGTCCCTTATAGAAGAGGAGAAAGGTATGTGTTTCTTGAAACAACTTATCTGTTGCCTCCATTGTTCTTTCCTCATTTGGCCTCTATCTCATCTGTCCTCTCTACTTTTTTCCTTAACTGGTGCTGTTCACGTTGACAGCTCTCCCTATAGTCCTGCCTACTTATCTCCTCCCCCAGAGTCTAGCTGGCGAAGGTAAGTGTCCAGGGCGGGCAGAAGCTCCTGCCTACTCTCTGACATGTTTCTGGAGGGAGCTGCCCCTTCTGGGTTGGGGCGGGGATTACTGGGCTAAGGTTTCAACAGTACCTCTTCCTATAACGCCAGGGCTGAGAGAGGTGGAGGCAGTTGGAGTAGGTGGGTCAGAGTCCAGGCTTGGCCATGTTGACACGAGTGGTCAAGCCTCCCAATCCAGCCAGAGCAGAACCAATGGGAACCGTAGCCAGGCTGGGGTGTGTGTGTAAGGGGGAGGGGAGAATGGCAGAGGGGTAGGTGAAAATGGCAACCTTCTGTCAAGGGTTGGTGCAAGATGTAGTGCTCTGGCACTTTTAGATTTCTGAAACTCTCCCCTTGTCCATCTCACTTTCAATGCTGATACCCAGGAATGCTGCTGGGCTCCAAGATTCCCATTCAGCTGGTCCTGGCAGAGAGAAGTTTCCAGCTCCCTTAGATTGACGGGGGGAGGGGTCAATCATAGGCAGGAGAAGAACCAGAAAGAAAAGGGGATGATCTGGGTGCTCAGCCATCTTCACTTCCACCTTAGCTGCCCCACATTTTCCAACCCCTATGCCCACCTTCTTGTCCACTGCCAGTGTTCCTCCTCATGACTTTGTTTTTGTACCCCAGGACGATGCCCTGGGGCAATTTCCCTGCAGAGAAGGGGCAGTTGTTTCGACTACCATCTGCACTTAACAGGTGATGGCCTTTGCCTTCTTTAGGCCAGATCTCTTATCTGTAGTTTCTGGGGCCCTGCTCCCCCACCCCCACCCTGTTCCAGACCAGCTAGTGTTTTCCCTTGCTGGGCAGGGCTTAGGGACCAGGAAGACTGTCACTGGTATCAGCTCATTCCTGCTCCCCCCATAGGACAAGCTCTGACTCTGCCCTTCATACAAGTGTGATGAACCCCAGTCCCCAGGATACCTACCCAGGCCCCACACCTCCCAGCATCCTGCCCAGCCGACGTGGGGGTAAGTGGCCCTGTCCCAGGGTTGGGAGTAACCATGGAGCTATTTATTTATTTATTTATTATTATTTCTTTCTTTTTTGAGACGGAGTCTCACTCTGTCGCCCAGGCTGGAGTGCAGTGGCGCGATCTTGGCTCACTGCAACCTCCGCCCTCCGAGTTCAAGCGATTCTCCTGCCTCAGCCTCCCGAGTAGCTGGGATTACAGGCATCTGCCACTGCGCCTGGCTAATTTTTTGTGTTTTTAGTAGAGATGGGATTTCACCATCTTGGCCAGGCTGGTCTTGAACTCCTGACCTCATGATCCACCCGCCTCGGCCTCCCAAAGCGCTGGGATTACAGGCTTGAGCCACCATGCCCGGCCTCCATGGAGCTATTTAAAGCAGGTAGGCAAGTGAGCACCGCAGCCAACGCCCCTGTATTCCTTGCAGGTATTCTGGATGGTGAAATGGACCCCAAAGGTATGTGTTCCTCACTGCTGTGGGTACTGAATGCCAAAGAATTTCTGGGCTGGTGTTGGGATTGTGTGCAGGTTCAGGGAACAGGACTCCTTCCCGCCTGCTTCTGCTTCCTGTCCTGCCTTACTGGCTCTTTCTCCAACTCTCCCATCACCAGTCTTTCTCTTTCAAGTACCTGCTATTGAGGAGAACTTGCTAGATGACAAGCATTTGCTGAAGCCATGGGATGCTAAGAAGGTAGGAGGAGGCCACCAGGTGTCACCCACTAGTCTCTCTGCTATCCCCTTGCCATGGGGCAGGCCTTCCAGGGTTCTCCACTGAGCACTGTCCTCATTTTCCATATTCTCCCTTCTCTCCTCAGCTATCCTCATCCTCTTCCCGACCTCGGTCCTGTGAAGTCCCTGGAATTAAGTAAGTACTCCCTGCGGTTGGCTCAGAGGTGGGGAAAGGAAGTACAGGGAGATGTAGGAGACTGATCTCTGCTCTTCCCTGACCACTGCACCCCCCTCCTATTTACATCTTTCTTTTTCTCTCCTTCCTCTAGCATCTTTCCATCTCCTGACCAGCCTGCCAATGTGCCTGTCCTCCCACCTGCCATGAACACGGGGGGCTCCCTACCTGACCTCACCAACCTGCACTTTCCCCCACCACTGCCCACCCCCCTGGACCCTGAAGAGACAGCCTACCCTAGCCTGAGTGGGGGCAACAGTACCTCCAATTTGACCCACACCATGACTCACCTGGGCATCAGCGGGGGCATGGGCCTGGGCCCAGGCTATGATGCACCAGGTGAGTGGCTATCCTGGCCATGTGCCCCCTGGGTGCTGCCTGGCTGGAGGGATGAAGGGGAGGGAGGTTTGAGCACCTGAGATCCTGCTGTGATCACCCACACCGCCTGTCACCTCTGCACCCCAGGATTCCCTCACAGCAGTTCTCAGCCAGTGATAACTGGTAGGTGGGGTGTTTCCTAGAAAGAAGAGGAAGGGCAGCCCCCAGATGGGCAGTGCTGTCAGGGATAGAGTAGGGAGGACGTTGTGTTGCCGCTTTCACAGTCTGGTCACTGCCACCCATTCTGGGTGGAAAGGGGCTCAGTTCCCATCAGTAATGTTGGCATCTCTGGTTTTTTGTCTGTGCCTGCAGGACTTCATTCACCTGTCAGCCACCCATCCCTGCAGTCCTCCCTAAGCAATCCCAACCTCCAGGCTTCCCTGAGCAGTCCTCAGCCCCAGCTTCAGGGCTCCCACAGCCACCCCTCTCTGCCTGCCTCCTCCTTGGCCCGCCATGCACTGCCCATCACCTCCCTGGGCCACCCCTCACTCAGTGCTCCAGCTCTCTCCTCCTCTTCTTCCTCCTCCTCCACTTCATCTCCTGTTTTGGGCGCCCCCTCTTACCCTGCTTCTACCCCTGGGGCCTCCCCCCACCACCGCCGTGTGCCCCTCAGCCCCCTGAGTTTGCTCGCGGGCCCAGCCGACGCCAGAAGGTCCCAACAGCAGCTGCCCAAACAGTTTTCGCCAACAATGTCACCCACCTTGTCTTCCATCACTCAGGTATGCGTGGCTGCCTTCCCTGCACGTCTGTCTCCCTTCCCTTTTCTCCCGCCATGTTGTTTCCCTCCCACCCTCCTTTCCTGAAATACCTACTCTATACTCATCCCCTTCCATTCCTCTGTCCTCCACCTGCCCCATCTTTTATCCATCTTGTCTCCTCTTGCTTCACAGTGCAAACCCAAATGCTGTGGTTAAGCTTTTTTAGTTTCAAACCCTGGCTCCACCTCTTACTAGCAGTCACCTTGGACAAGTTATTTAATTTCTATAAGCCTCAGTATTTTCATTTCTAAAGCAAGGATGGTTCATAAGGATCAAATGAAATAACATACATAAAATACTTAGCACCACACATAGCCCAGGTATATGCTTGACAAATAGTAGCTTACCCTTTCCTTTTATTTGCCTCCTCTGTTCCTATCCGTTTTGTGTCTGTCTTGTATCTCATGCCCCTATCCTGTCCCATCTCCTCCCCTGTATCCCCTCCTAATTTCATAGAATTCGTAGAATCAGAGAATTTTCCTACTGTGGAGCCCAATCCCTTCACTTAATAGATGAGGAAAGTGGGACCTAGAGGGAAAGTGACTTTTCCAAGTTTACCCAGCAAGTTAGGAAGAGTTGAGACTAGAACTCGAAACTCTTAGTTTAGGGCTTTTTCCACAGAGATGAAATTCTTAGCCCTTGTCTCCCTTCCTGTCCTTTTCTTCTTGTTCGCTACCTCTACTCCTCTTTTCTTTCATCTAAATGCTCTTTTCCCTCTCCTCTGCCCAACTTTTCCTCCTCCATTGCTATCCCTGGAATGTGTGTTCTGTGTTCCATCTTTACTCAGGTCCCCTCTTTTGTAGGAAAGACTGAGGCCAGATTAGCAAGGGCTCTGTTCCCAGAGTGTGGAGTAAGCTTGACTTCCCTTCCTTTCTTTCTCCTTTCCTTCTTTTCCCATTCCCTCTGGCCTCTTCAAGGCTACAGAACAGCAGTTCTCAACCTTAGTTCCTTATTTACTGACAATAAATAGTTCAAGTACCAAGGTTTAAGAATGGTTTACTTCTAAGGCTAGGCACAGTGTTTCATGCCTGTAATCCCAGCACTTTGGGAGGCCAAGGCGGGAGTTCAAAGCCCAGGAGTTCAAAACTAGCCTGGGCAATATGGTGAGACCCAATCTCTACAGCAAATAAAAAATTACCCACGTGCAGTCGTGCACGCTTGTAGTCCTGGCTACTGGGGAGGCTGAGATGGGAGGATCACTTGAGCCAGGAAGGTTGACGCTACAGTTCCAACTATGATTGCACCACTGTACTCCAGCCTGGGCAACAATGAGGCCCTGTCTCAAAAAAAGAGAATAGTTTACTTCTGGAGTAGATTTAAAATTACCCCTGTGTTAGCCTCACTATATCACTTTCATTCTGATAGGCACTTTTTTTTTTTTTTTTTGAGACGGAGTCTCGCTCTGTTGCCCAGGCTGAAGTGCAGTGGTGTGATCTCAGCTCACTGCAACCTCCCACTTCCTGGGTTCAAGCAATTCTCCTGTCTCAGCCTCCCGAATAGCTGGGACTACAGATGCCCGCTACCATGCCCAGCTAATTTTTGTATTTTTAGTAGAGACGGGGATTCCACCACGTTAGCCAGGCTGGTCTCGAACTCCTGACTTCAGGTGATCCACCTGCCTCAGGCCTCCCAAAGTGCTGGGATTACAGGCATGAGCCACCACACCCTGCCAACTGATAACGCATTTTTGAGTAACTGCACTCAACCCCAGGGATGCCTGTGAGAATGTGGAATGTTGTCATGTTTGTTTTGGGAATGGTTGTAGCTAAAGAAGGTGGGAAGCCCTGACTGAGAGTTCTTGGGGTATACATTGAATGGTAAGCTTCCCTCTTTTTACTTCTTTTCAGGGCGTCCCCCTGGATACCAGTAAACTGTCCACTGACCAGCGATTGCCCTCATACCCATACAGCTCCCCAAGTCTGGTTCTGCCTACCCAGCCACACACCCCAAAGTCTCTACAGCAGCCAGGGCTGCCCTCTCAGTCTTGTTCAGTGCAGTCCTCAGGTGGGCAGCCCCCAGGCAGGCAGTCTCATTATGGGACACTGTACCCACCTGGGCCCAGTGGGCACGGGCAACAGTCTTACCACCGGCCAATGAGTGACTTCAACCTGGGGAATGTGAGTATTCAGGCTCCTTGCTCAAAAGCAGGGGAGGGGATGAGGGTGGGTCAATGGGGCCTGAATGGCATGGCTGGTGCACTGTGAATGGGGAGATCTAGGTGGGGTGGGTGGTGGGGAGATCTCCTCTCCGCGGAGGTAACATAGCACTGCCAGCTTGGGGCTCCTCTCTTCCTGCGTTTGACCCTACTCCTGCCCCTCTATTTCTGCTCAGCTTGCTCTTTGATGACTTCTGCCTTGACCCGTTCTCTTCCTGGCATGCACATGCTCTGGCCCAGCAGGTACGGTGCCCATACTTACTTCGGGCCCCGTGCTCACTTCTGTCGCTCTGCTTGCTGCCACCTCTCTCTGTCATTGCCTCTGTTCCTGGGGTGGATGAAGGTTGCTGGGCAAAGGGGATATGTTAGCAGGGCTAGGCAGGACACCAGTTCTAAATCCTACTTCCTCAAGATTTGTCTGTATGTCCATAGCTGGAGCAGTTCAGCATGGAGAGCCCATCAACCAGCCTGGTGCTGGACCCCCCTGGCTTTTCTGAAGGGCCTGGATTTTTAGGGGGTGAGGGGCCAATGGGTGGCCCCCAGGATCCCCACACCCTCAACCACCAGAACTTGACCCACTGTTCCCGCCATGGCTCAGGGCCTAACATCATCCTCACAGGTGAGTGGGGGTGGGTGGTGATGGGAAATGGAAGGAGGAAGTGACACATTTCAATAATGAGTAGGAGATTGAGGGGTCTTGGAAAAGTTTACAGGACATGGGGTCCTCACCTGTCTCTTCTACCCACAGGGGACTCCTCTTCAGGTTTCTCTAAGGAGATTGCAGCAGCCCTGGCCGGAGTGCCTGGCTTTGAGGTGTCAGCAGCTGGATTGGAGCTAGGGCTTGGGCTAGAAGATGAGCTGCGCATGGAGCCACTGGGCCTGGAAGGGCTAAACATGCTGAGTGACCCCTGTGCCCTGCTGCCCGATCCTGCTGTGGAGGATTCATTCCGCAGTGACCGGCTCCAATGAGGGGACCTCATCACTATCCCTCTTCTTGGCCCCATCCCCCACCACCGTTCCTTTCCTCCCTTCCCCCTGGCAGGTAGAGACTCTACTCTCTGTCCCCAGATCCTCTTTCTAGCATGAATGAAGGATGCCAAGAATGAGAAAAAGCAAGGGGTTTGTCCAGGTGGCCCCTGAATTCTGCACAAGGGATGGGCCTGGGAGAACTCAAGGGAGGGCCTAAAGCACTTGTAACTTTGAACCGTCTGTCTGGAGGTCAGAGCCTGTTGGAAAGCAGGGGTAGGGGGAGCCCTGGAGGCAGGGCTTGTCCGGATGCCTAGGGGTGGGCAGTGCCAGCCCCTCCTCACCACTCTTTCCCTTGCAGTGGAGGAGAGAGCCAGAGTGGATACTATTTTTTATTAAATATATTATTATATGTTAATAAAAAAATCTCATCAAACCCTTGGTGTGGTTGGTTATTATTTGGGGCATGGCTGGGGATCTAGGGAGTTATAGGGCCATGGGTCTTTTTATCTATTAGGCTTTTTGCATCTTCTTAGCACCACTGTGCTTTGTGGAAGGGCCCCACAGCCTCGGAATTTGTACCCAGCATGGATGTAGGCTTCCACAGCAGCAGGAAATCGCTTCATATGCCCTCCTGTCTGTCCAGGGCCCTGCTGCAGCATCAGATGGGGGCTTTGACTGGTCAGACAAGTTATTCGTCTTCCTCAACACCAGGCCTGGGAGTGAGTCGGGGTGAGGAGGTGATTGCTGGCTGAGCCCACAGGTCTGAAGTGCTCCTAGGTCTCGGGGAAGCCTTCATCCTCACTCCCTCACTATGCATGAATTCACTTCAACCTCTCCGCTCTTCACCACTCATTCATTTTAGTTTTAATTAAACAGATCCTTCAGTGCCATGCATATTCTGAAGTTTTTCTTTCTGGATTGGGTTGCTAACCCTTGGACCAGCGGTGTGGGCCTCCACACCACTCACTCCCCCAACCAGCATAGTGAGAAGAGTAGTGCCCCGCAGTTACCTTACCCCCACCTCCACTGCTCTATTCCACACCCTGCAGTCCTGGCCTCTCTTCCTCTTTCCAAAGCTCTTGGCATTTTCAGAAAAGAGAACTGAGAGCTTCTGGTTCTGGTCCGGAGGGAATGCCCTGTGCCCTAAACCTGGAAGTAGGGGGAGTCACCTGGGTCCCCGTAGACTAGACCTTCGGGGCTTCGCCTGCGCCCACATCATGCTTGCCACATCTGACTGCAGGACTCAGGCGGGAAGGGAGCGCGCCGCGGACCTCAGGGTCGCCTGGGGTCAGTGTCCTGCGGCACGGGCTGGATGGTGGGAAGCTACCTGGGTGCAGGGGGCCCTCCCAGCCGCCAGGGGTCGGGCTGCAGGCGGCTGGGCTCTGGGCAGACGCCTGCCAGGGTCACGGCCGCCGGCCGAGGAGGAGGGGTGGGGGTAGCGGCGGCGCCCGCGGCCCGGAGCGGGGGTTGGGGGAGTAGAGAAAGCGGGGCGCGCGGAGGAACGCTGGGTCCCCGGCGCCGCGGGAGCTGGGAGGACCGAGCCGCCCGAGCGAGCAGCGCGGCAGCACAGTCCCCTCGTGGCGCAGCGCGGCGGGGACGCGGGGACCGCCCGGATCTCCTTCCACTGCGCCCCGCGCTCTGCTGTCCTCGGCCGCCTCTTCTTCCTTCACTCACTGCCCGGGCGGGAGCGGCGCCCAAGTCGGGTGCGCCATGTCCGGGGCCGGGTAGCCCCGCCGCCCGCCGGCCCGCCAGCTCGCCCTCCGAGCCACCCGCCAGCGGGCCGGCCGGCCGGGAAGCGCGGGACAGGCAGGTAGGGGCTGGACCGGGCTGGGCGGCAGGCGGGGACGGGCAGGAGGGAGCGCGGGCGGCGGGCGGGGTGGGGGATGGCCCCCAGCTGCTGTCCCTCGCTGCACATCTGGTTCCGGTTCCTCTCTCCTGGGGAAGTGAAAGTGGAGGGGAGGGCACCGCCCGCAGTTAGCTCGCCGTGCCCGGCCTCCTGCACCCCTTCTGCTCCCGTGGGTGCCGGAGTCGGAGCCGCCCTCCCTCCCGCTTGGGTCACGCGGCGGCCGGCGCTGCTGCCGTCACGTCCTCGGCCGCCGGCGCGCCTGCTTCACTGCCCTCCTGCTCCTTCCTCAGCCTCCTCCCCCTCGGCGCGCCCTCTGCCCCAACCCGAACTTCCCGTCACCCGGCACGCGGGCGTGGGGACCCGGAGTGGGCCCTGTGCCCGTTGTCTTGCCTGGGGAGAAAGGGCTGCTTTCTGCAGGACTCTTCCCTGGCTTGGTGAGGGGAGGCCCCGGTGCGCAGGTCCTGCGGATGGGTGCCACCCACTTGCCCCTCAGAAGGTCCCACCTAATGGCCTCTGCCTGCTGCCTTGGGCATAGGGCTCCCATTCGCCCTCAGTGGATGAGGGACAGGTCTGTGTCTCAGAGTTAAATCAAGAGGCTGACGCTGACTCCTGGCTTTACCTCCCAGAAGTGGAGTCTAAATTTAGCTGGGGTTGGTGTGTGTATGTGTGTCCGTGTGTGTGTGTGTGTGTGTGTGTGTCCAGAGGCCAGGTGATGAAGAGAGCCAGCCTGGCTCTATGAGATTCCTTATTCCCTGTTCTCTGGGGAACAGTGAGAGGTTAGTAGGACTGCACATACTGGAACCATTCTGAGCCTCCTCTGCCTTGCTCAGGATCCTATAGTCTGAGGTTCCAACTTGGCGTAATGCTGTGCTGGCACCTTCAATGGTAACCCCACCACCACCACCGACACCGCCATCGCCACCACACACACCCATAGGCTGACTTCCTCTGAGTTGCAGCTTCCCCTCCACTGTTTCAGGAAGTAACCTCCCTTCCCCTCTGAAGCACCCCCCACGCTTCCTGGCCCCTGCTGCGAGCTACCCACCAGGCTTTTTCCCAGCTTCTGCACCCTGGGACGCCTCAGGACCCTTGGGGCTCCTATTCCCCGGGGTTGGGCCATGGAGGCAGGTGAGAACTAGGCTGTTGTGGGCCTGTTTCTGTCTCTGGGCTCCATGGTGGAGGGTGTGGGATGGCCGGGACTTGTCTCCCACAACCACTTTGGATCTAACAAGCTACCTAAGGATCCTGGAGGTGTGAGAACACTGGTTTTTGGGCCAGATTGGTGGAGTTAAACTAGGAGAAAGGACACTTGGGTTCGTTGAAAAGACTCTTAAAGCTTGGGTTTTGTGGGCTTTCTCAGAAACCTGTGGGGTCCTCTTAAAAACCTAGGAGTGGGCTCTTTAAGAACATTGGCAGGATCACAAGGTTCTTATGATGTCATAACTAGAGAAGGAAGGTCAGAAACCCTTAAAAAGACTGTAAGGTTGGTATGATGTCATGGCCAGCATGAATGATGTCATGGAAAGCTCTTACAAAAAAGATTGTGATCTGTGATGTTATAACTGGTGAGCCTTTAAAAGGGACACATGGACAATGTGAATGTCATAGCTCAGGTTAGCTGTGTGTGGTGGCGTTTAGGTTATTTGAGGGGAGTGCCAGGACCATTAAGTGGGAGGGATCTGGTCTCTTTAAGAAGCTGTGGGGGGCAGTGATGTCACAGGAGGAAGAGTTCAGGATTGGCCGACCCCTTATCCTGCCTTTCTTTGGAAGGACTAGGAAGAGGAGGGGAGCAAGAGGGCACCCTGGTTGCCATGGCATCCCCAACCTTCGTTGCTTCATCTCTCTCCCACTTGACCATTCCAGATGCAGTGAGTGAGGGGGGGGCCATGGCGGAGGAGCGGCCCCCCCGGCTGGTGGATTACTTCGTGGTAGCTGGGCTTGCAGGGAACAGAGCACCCATCCCTGAGGAAACGTGGGTTCCTGAACCCAGTGGGCCCCTGCGCCCTCCCCGGCCAGCTGAGCCCATCACAGATGTGGCAGTCATCGCTAGGGCACTGGGCGAGGAAGTACCCCAGGGCTACACATGCATCCAGGCTTCCGCTGGGGGCCACCCCTTGGAACTCAGTGCTGGGCTTCTGGGTGGAACTCAACCTGTCATCTGCTACCGCAGGGGCCGTGACAAGCCCCCCCTCGTTGAGCTGGGGTGTGTGCCCCTACCCATGCTGGCACCAGGGGAGGCTGGGAGGGACTCCAGTGAGATAGGGAGAGGTAGGACTATGGAACAAGGGAAGGGCAATGGGGATGGGAGCCGGGTGGGCCAGGGGCCAGGGAGGAAGGACTGAAGTTGTATGTACTTAGTCCTTACAGATGTGAATTCATGTGCTAGTGCCGCTCCTTGCTAGCTCTGAGAGCTCAGGCAGGTTTTTGAGCCCCTCTGGGCCTGTTTCCCCCATCTGTCAAATGGGGAAAATAATTCATCCTCAGAGGATGGTCGAGATTAAATGAGATAACCCATGTGACAGACTCAACAGAGTCAGTCAGTGGTAGCTTATATTACTTTTTTTTTTTTTTTTTCTTTAGGCAGAGTCTCTCTGTCACCCAGGCTGGAGTGCAGTGGCGTGATCTTGGCTCACTGCAACCTTCGCCTCCTGGGTTCAGGCAATTCTCCTGCCTCAGCTTCCTGAGTAGCTGGGACTATAGGCATGTGCCACCACGTCCAGCTAATTTTTGTATTTTTAGTAGAGACGGGGTTTGACCATGTTGGCCAGGCTGGTCCTGAACCCCTGACCTCAGGTGATCTACCCGCCTCGGCCTCCCAAAGTGCTGGGATTATAGGCATGAGCCACCATGCCCAGCTGACTCTTAGTGTTTATTAATGAGTATGGGAGCCATGGAAGGCATGCAAGATTGTTGCTGACCACAAAATAAGGCCAAAGGCCAAAGAAAGGGCATAGGATTGTGGAGGGCAGAGTTCAGCAAGAAGAGGTGGGCCCTAGTGTTAGAGTTTGACAAGGCTGCGAGTACAAGGCAGGTTCAGGGGATTAGATAGGCAGATCTGGCAGGACTGGGTCTTTGTCCTCTACCCTGACCTATCAACATCTGTCTTTGCTGTCTGTGCTAAGGGTGTTGTATGAGGGGAAGGAACGTCCCAAGCCTGGCTTCCAAGTGCTTGACACGACACCCTACAGCCACTCAGCAAACCTGGCCCCTCCAGGCCCCGGGCACCCCCGCACCTACCTCACTTACCGGCGGGCAGCAGAGGGGGCAGGGCTGCATGCCCTGGGCATCACTGACCTCTGCCTGGTGCTGCCCAGTAAGGGCGAGGGCACTCCTCATACTTACTGCCGGCTGCCCCGCAACCTCAACTCTGGCATGGTGAGTGGGGCCAAGAGCTGACACCTGGTCCTCTTGGTATAAGAGTGGGTGTGGACACTGGGAACAAAGGGCATCCCAGGACCAATGCTCTGACCACAGGGGTGAGTCCAGAGGGGTAACTCTGGTCTTGGGACACTGGGATTAATGGGAGCTTTAAAGACAAAAGAAGTTTAGGGGTGGTAGAGAGAAAGTGGACCCCAGAAACCTTTGTTAGCTATGTATCTGCTTGTTTCTTGCCATTTCTGGGGTAGTGGGGCCCAGCAGTGTACCTGTGCTATAAGGTGGGCCTGGCGAAGGCCAACACGCTGGTGTACGAGGCAGGTGAGTGGCCCCTTTATCCCCCCAGTCCTGTGACCCTACATCCCTTTGCCCTGGTGCCTCTTGGCAGTCACCGTAAGTGTCCCCGGAGTTTACTTTCTCTTTGCTACTCGGGCCTTCTCTGGGATCCCCTGGTTCCTTTCCCTTGGAGTCTGATGGACCCTGCTCCTTTTGGGTACCCCCAACTATGCTGGGGGTGCAGAGCTGCTGGGCCGCTACCCGGAGGAGGACAATGAGGCGTTCCCGCTGCCCGAGTCAGTGCCCGTCTTCTGCCTGCCCATGGGGGCCACTATCGAGTGCTGGCCTGCCCAGACCAAGTACCCTGTGCCTGTCTTCTCCACCTTTGTGCTCACGGGTGCAGCTGGTGATAAGGTGGGTGTGTGGAGTGTGGCAAGGGGTCTGGGCTATGCAGGGCCTGCCTGACTACCCTTCTGCCCCCTGCCAGGTGTATGGTGCCGCCCTGCAGTTCTACGAGGCGTTCCCAAGGGCCAGGCTGTCAGAGCGACAGGCACGGGCACTGGGCCTGCTGAGCGCTGTGGAGCGGGGTCGGGCACTGGGGGGCAGAGCTGTGCGCAGCCGGCGTGCCATCGCTGTGCTGTCCCGCTGGCCTGCCTTCCCTGCCTTTCGCGCCTTCCTCACCTTCCTTTACCGCTACTCCGTCTCAGGCCCCCACCGCCTACCCTTGGAAGCGTGAGCATGGCTCCTCTGCCATTGGGAAGGGGTTAGGAAGGGATCAGGAGAGATGGGAGAGATTCAGATGTGGGTGGGGGGAGGGCTGGGCACAGGGTAAGGGACAGGGCTGCAGTGTGTGGTTATATAGTTTATCCATTGTAAAAACGCCACGGGCTGAGGAGGGGAGCAGGGCCTGAAATCCAGGCTAAACTTGCTAGTTAGGTCCTGGCAAGGAGCTGTGTATGCCCAGGGAGGATTTCTTTTCTGATCTGTACAAATTATATGCATAATGGAGGCTCTGTTGGCTGATAACAGGTCTCAAAGTGGGGTTCAGGAAGGAATAAGGTTCTTGAGAACAAGTGAAAGAGCTGAGAAAATGTGGAGGGAGGACAGGGATGGACGGGGGAGTATGCTCTGACCTGTTTCTCTGTCCCCCAGGCACATCTCCCACTTCATTCACAACGTCCCCTTCCCTTCCCCACAGAGACCCCGCATCCTAGTGCAGGTGAGAGCTGAGGCTAGGGCCGGGCTGATGGAAGGAGGGGAGTTGGCATCATTACCCTGAGCCGTGGCTCTTCTTCCCTCCCAGATGTCTCCCTATGACAACTTGCTCCTCTGTCAGCCTGTATCCTCACCCCTGCCCCTCAGGTATGTGCTCAGATTGTAGGGAGGGGAGCTTTAATGACCAAGGACATGGTAGGTGCTGGGCAGGTGGGTGCAGCTGTTGAGGTTTATGCAGACTGGGTCCAGGTGGTGGCTGTGCCTGGCATCTGGGGAAGGGTCCCCAGGGTATCCTGGTGACCCCTTCCCCACCTTGGCATTGCCTGCAGTGGTGCCAGCTTCCTGCAGCTGCTGCAGAGCCTGGGCCCTGAGCTGGCTATCACACTGCTGCTGGCTGTGCTCACAGAGCACAAGCTGCTGGTCCACTCGCTGCGGCCAGACCTGCTCACTAGCGTCTGTGAGGCCCTCGTCTCGGTGAGTGCCGCCCCGCCTGGCCCATCTTCCCCAGAACCATGGTTCTTTCTGATGCCCCATCCCTGCCTGGACTCTTCCCTTTTCCTTCCTTGCGGAGGATCCTCAGCCCCTTTCCCTGGGCACAGCCTGAAGGGACACATAGCTTCCATCAGGAGCTCTTCTCTAGAACCTACTTCCAACAGCCTCTCTCAACAGGCACCAACTCCCCAAGGCCAATGCCCTCTCTCTCTCTCTCCTGTGCCCTCCACTGCTGCCTCAACCCCCTGCTCGCTGGTTCTCACTGCCTGGTGCTTCAGATGATCTTCCCACTGCACTGGCAGTGCCCCTACATTCCTCTGTGCCCGCTGGTGCTGGCAGATGTGCTGAGTGCCCCAGTGCCCTTCATTGTGGGTATCCACTCCAGCTACTTTGATCTGCATGACCCGCCTGCTGATGTCATCTGTGTTGACCTTGATACCAACACGCTCTTCCAGTAAGAGGCTGGGTCTCATTTGGGGGCGGCAGGGTGGTGGGCAGGAATGGGCTAGTGTGTGGAGTGCTATGGGCTCAAAAAGAGCTTCAGGCACAAAGTGAGGGAGGCTGGCAAGGAGCCCCGTCACCCTATCCCAGAGCCTCGCCACTCCTTCCCCTTATGCTTTTCTCACAGGACTGAGGAAAAGAAGCTCCTCTCCCCTCGGACCCTGCCCCGCAGACCCTACAAGGTTCTGCTGGCCACACTGACAAACTTGTACCAGCAGCTGGACCAGAGTGAGAAGCCTGAGTGGGGAGGGAGGCTGGGAACTGTCATTGGCCTCAAACCTCCAGTTTGTAGAGGTCTGTGGGGAGCTAGACATTTCTTGAGGAGGTGAGCGAAGTTAGGATTGCATTTGGTGGAACTGAGGGAGATTCCAATTCCAACTGAAGCTAGAAGGAACGGCAGACAGTATTCCTGAACATGTGGGAAATGTCGAGCTTGAACCTGTTAGTTGAAGGTAATACTTTAGTTGCTACTGGTGCAAGGTCTGCCAGAGGCTGGAGGTGGAGATAGAGGCATGAGAGCAGAGTTGAGGGTAAAACTATGGGAGCCAGCCCTGACTCTCAGGCTGCCCTGGCCCCCAGCATACACTGGACCTGAAGAGGAGGCATCCCTGGAGTTCCTACTGACAGACTACGAGGCAGTGTGTGGCCGCAGGGCCCGGCTGGAGCGCGAAGTCCAAGGAGCCTTCCTCCGCTTCATGGCCTGTCTGCTCAAGGGCTACCGGGTCTTCCTGCGCCCACTCACCCAGGCCCCCTCCGAGGGAGCTCGTGATGTTGACAACCTTTTCTTCCTGCAGGGTATAGAGGGCCTGTCTCTGCTTGGAGATGGTATCATGGGAGGAGGTGGCAAGGGGCTGGGCTCTGTCAGAAAGGCAGAGGGGACTGGGAGCCACTCTGTTGTTTATTCCTTCACTAGGCAAATGTTTTTATGGGCACCTGCTTTGAGCCATTAACTCTTCTGGTCTTGGGGGGAATCAGGGTACAAAGATGAAACCAGCTGTGGTCCTGCCCTCTGGAGCCTCGGGCTTGGGGTAAACACAGTAATCCCTGTAGTGAGCAGCCCCCATGGGCAAAGCTCTGTGCAGGGACCCTGCCCTTGGAGACCCCCCCAGTCTGAGGCAGTGGGTACAGGCAGACAAAGGGAGGGATTCTCTAGGGCCATTGTGCTAGGGGTGCTGAGCTGGTCAGCTTGGTATTAGGGTAGTTGTGCCAGAGGGTCCAAGAGATTATGGCTTTGGGCCTGAGTGGGCAGGGAGCCAAGAAGAGATTCAAAAAAGCTATGGCTGTGGTGGAGAGCCCTGGTCATACCCCTCCTCTGCCCCATTCTCATCCCCCTTAGGCTTCCTCAAATCCCGGGAACGCTCCAGCCACAAACTTTACTCTCAGCTGCTGCACACACAGATGTTCTCACAGTTCATTGAGGAGTGCTCTTTTGGCTCTGCTCGCCATGCTGCCCTTGAATTCTTTGACTCTTGTGTTGACAAGGTACCATCCCTTCTCTATGTGCTCATTGGCCTCTGCTGTCTCCCTCATTGTCTCTGTTGCCCCAAGGCCATTTTAGATGGGATCGGGAATATTCAGGGTGGTATGACTGTAAACCCCAGGGCCATTTTACTTTATTTATTTATTTTAATTTTTAATTTTTTTTAAGTTTTCTTTTTTTCGTTTTGTTTTTTTTTTTTTTTTTTTTTTTTGAGACGGAGTCTTGCTCTGTCGCCCAGGCTGGAGTGCAGTGGCGCGATCTCGGCTCACTGCAAGCTCTGCCTCCCGGGTTCATGCCATTCTCCTGCCTCAGCCTCCCGAGTATCTGGGACTACAGGCGCCCGCCACCACGCCTGGCTAATTTTTTGTATTTTTAGTAGAGACGGGGTTTCACCGTGTTAGCCAGGATGGTCTTGATCTCCTGACTTCGTGATCTGCCTGCCTTGGCCTCCCAATGTGCTGGGATTACAGGCGTGAGCCACTGTGTCTGGCCCCCAGGGCCATTTTAAACACAACTCTATATCTTAACTGTGACTGGGATGGCACTCCTGGAGTTATACAGTGCACAGCCTGTGCAGCCATACACAGCTGGCCCCGTACATGTAATGTACTGTCCTCCCGTTCCTGATGCCATCTTCCCAGGCTGTGTCTCTTTCCCTGTGGATCAGCTTTCCTGGGAGATGCCATCGTCTAGATACCCTAGCTCTGCTCCATACCCGCCATCTCAACACTTGCTCTCTTAAAATCCTTCTCCAGGTCCACCCAGAGCAGGAGAAGCCTGAGCCGACACCCTTAGTGGAGCTAGAGGAGCTGTCAGGAAGTGAGCTCACTGTCTTTATCACACCTCCCGAGGAGCCTCCCATACCAGAGGGCAGTGAATCCACTCCCCAGTACTGGTGAGAGTCTCTGGGCCTTCACGTGTTCCAGGGCCCCATAGACTGGTCCAGTACAACTTGCTTTGCCCTGTGCTGACTGCCTCGATGTTGCTTCTCTATGCCCCTCCAGCTACGATGGATTCCCAGAGCTACGGGCTGAGTTGTTTGAGTCTCTTCAAGAGCAACCTGGGGCCCTGCCTGTGCCAGGCCCTTCCCGTAGTGCCCCCAGCAGTCCTGCTCCTCGCCGTACCAAACAGGTAAGCAGTGGGTGGACCGCACTGAGGGACCTGGATCAGGCTGAAGGCTGCTGCTCCTCATTCAGTTTCCTCGTCTACAAAATGGGGATAACAATAATACTTAACCCATGAGGTTGTTAGGAGTTTAAATGTGCTTGGCACATAAGCAACCCTGTATAAACATTAGTTGCTATTATCACTGTCATTATCATCATCATCATCACCTCCGTCTTCTGAGCACTCTGGGAATCCAGGGGCTGGCCATGTCTTCTAGGGCACCTGCCCATGCTCAAGGGCCAGCCTGTCTGCACGGGGCTCCAGGCAGGGCTGCAGCCTGTGAAGTACAGCATCCCTCCTCCTCCTCAGAGCACAGACCCTTCCTCAGAGAAGGTGCTACTTCTTCCCACACCACTTTAGGGTCTGTCCTGGCGGCTCATGCCTTTAATCCCAGCATTTTGGGAGGCTGAGGCGGGCAGATCACTTGTGCCCAGGAGTTTGTGACTAGCCTGGGCAACATGGCAAAACCTTGTCTTTACAAAAAGTACAAAACAATCAGTCAGGCTTGGTGGCGCGTCCCAGCTACTTGAAGGCTGAGGTGGGAGAATCGCTTGAGCCCAGGAGGCCGAGTCTGCAGTGAGCCAAGATTGTGCCACTGCACTCCAGCCTGGGTAACAGAGCGAGACTGTCATAAATAAATAAATAAATAAGTAAGACCTGGCATTGTACTCACCCTGCTGTGTCCCCTGTCCTACCTAGGAGATGAAGGTTGCACAGCGGATGGCACAGAAGTCAGCAGCTGTGCCTGAGCTGTGGGCCCGGTGCCTGCTGGGGCACTGCTATGGGCTGTGGTTCCTGTGTCTGCCTGCCTATGTGCGGTCGGCACCCTCCCGAGTGCAGGCACTGCACACAGCCTACCATGTGCTGCGCCAGATGGAGAGCGGCAAGGTGGTGCTCCCTGATGAGGTAGGCAATCTATGTGACCATGCTCACACCCAGGCCCAGTGAGCCTTGTGCAGCCGGAGAGGGCTGTGAGAGGGAAACTTGGTGGAGACTAAGGAAAGAAGTTGCAGAGCCCCAGAGCCCCAGAGCCCCAGAGCTGGGCAGATTATCTATAAACATTCATCGAGTGAATAAGCATGTTCAGGGTTTAGCAGTGGAGACTGTAGGGTGGCAGGGTCCGCAGAAAGGGTGGGTGGCTCTGAGGTAGCCCCAGGACCTGCCAGGGGCCAGTGATGTCTGTGAGAATTAGGGAGGCTGGAAGAGGGTGCTTGCTGAGACTTTGGTTTTGGTTGAGAGTGAGTCTCCCATTGTCCTGTGCCTCTCCTGGCCCAGGTGTGTTACCGGGTACTGATGCAGCTCTGCTCACACTATGGGCAGCCTGTGCTGTCTGTGCGGGTCATGCTGGAGATGCGGCAGGCAGGCATTGTGCCCAACACCATCACCTATGGCTACTACAATAAGGTACCTACTTTGGGGTGAGGGGTGGGATGGCAGCTCTGCCAGATTGTGTGAGGTGAGGCTGCTGCTGCTCCCCTCGCTCCTTGGAGATTGGGCTGGTACCATTTGCCTAGGTCCTGGAACCACTGTCATCCACATTGCACTCCTGTGGTGCCTTAGCACCTACAGTTTCTCAGATGAGGCTGCTTTGATTCCCACTCATGACAGCTCTGCCTACAAGTAATAGTGTTAGCCCCTAAGCCAGGCATGGGTCCATACACATCACACATTTTACATCATTTTATCTTCACGACAGCCCTATGAGGTGGGATGATCGTTATCCCCATCTTATAGAAGAGGAGATGAGGTTGTAGAGAGTTAGTAACTTGTCCAAGGTCCCGCAGCAAAGAAGTTAAGGAGTTAGAATATGGGCACAGGGCTGGGTGCAGTGGCTCATGCCTGTAATCTCAGCACTTTGGGAGGCTGAGGCAGGCAGATCACCTGAGATCAGGAGTTCGAGACCAGCCTAGCCAACATGGTGAAACCCCGTCTCTATTAAAAATACAGAAATTAGCTGGGTGTGGTGGTGGGTGCCTGTAGTCCCAGCTACTTCAGAGGCTGAGGCAGGAGAATCACTTGAACCCGGGAGGCGGAGGTTGCAGTGAGCCGAGATCGCGCCACTGCACTCCAGCCTGGGCGACAGAGCGAAACTCCGTCTCAAAAAAAAAGAAAAAAGTATATGGGCAGAGGCATATCCATATCTCCTGAATTCAGGCCCTTAGCCATGATACTAAACTGCCTCCTGTTTTTTAGATGAGGAAACTAATGACCAAATAAATGAAATGATTTCTTCAGAGCCATATATTTTATATTTCTAAGCAGCAAGGTCTGGGTACAAATTTTCTCCATTGCCTCTGGCTTCTTCTAGGCCCCTTGGGAGGCAGCTGCTGCCTACTGTCTCTTCTGGGCTCTTGTTCCTGGCTGAGCCATTGGCCGGACAGTCCTAGGCAGGATGTCTGCAGGGGAAGGGCAGTCCCTGGGGCTCCAGGACAGGGAGTGGGTATGAGGCAGGGTTAGGGTGTCGAGGTAGGCCATCCTGATGGGCACTGTGCTTGGTAGGCTGTGTTGGAAAGCAAGTGGCCATCTGGCACACCAGGTGGGCGTCTGCGCTGGGCCAAGCTCCGGAATGTTGTCCTGGGGGCTGCTCAGTTCCGCCAGCCCTTGAGAGAACGGCAACAGCAGCAGCAGCAGCAGCAGCAGCAGGAGCAAGTGTCAGCACATCAAGAGGCAGGCAGCTCCCAGGCAGGTGGGTAGGGCCTGGTGAGACAGGCTTGGGGATGGAGTAGCTGGGCTCAGGCAGGGAAAGGCATAGAGAGCTGGGGCTGGTCTAATGGTTGGCATTGGGTTTCTGGGGATTGATAAATTACACTTGACTGGTAACAAAAGGGATAAAAAAAATTAGCTGGGCGTGGTGGCGCGCACCTGTAGTCCCAGCTACTTGGGAGGCTGAGGCAGGAGAATCACCTGAACCCAGGAGGCAGAGGTTGCAGTGAGCTGAGATGGCGCCACTGCACTCCACCTGGGTACAGAGCAAGACTCCATCTCAAAAAAACAAAACAAAACAAACAAACAAACAAACACAAAAGGGATAAAGTTTTGCCTAGGAGGAACGCTGCTAACCCAGGTCCATCTAAGGAGCTCTATTTTGGAACAGGGGACTGGGTTCCTAGCTGGCTGCCTCTAAACCCCTTCTCGTCTTTTACAGAGCCCTATTTGGAGCGCCCTTCCCCTGCTCGCCCTCTTCAGCGCCAGACTACTTGGGCTGGGCGAAGTCTGAGAGACCCGGCCTCACCCCCTGGACGCCTGGTGAAGAGTGGTAGCCTGGGCAGTGCCCGAGGGGCACAGCCCACTGTGGAGGCCGGTGTGGCCCACAGTGAGTGCCCTTGTCTGGCTCCCTTACTCCCCCAGTCAGCTTTCCTAACCACTTGCTAGTGAGGTGGGGAAGACTAGAAACACAGTGGCGGGCGGCCCTCTGTGGTGGGTGCTGTAGATTCTGAGGGAATCCCGCCAAGAATATCATCATGGTGGGGGTCGTGGCACCAGTTTGTGCAGCCAGGAATTGTGTTTACTCAGGAAAGGGGAAGCTGGTGCAGAGGCTGGGGTCCATCTTCCCTCATTCTTTTCTGTGCTGCAGTGATAGAGGCCTTGGGGATCCTGGAACCCCGGGGATCACCTGTGCCCTGGCACGATGGAAGTCTCTCAGACCTGAGCCTGACAGGGGAGGAGCCGGTCCCTGGAGGCAGCCCAGGGGCCTCAGGCTCAGCCCTGAGTGCCCAGTCCACTGAGGCCCTGGAAGGGCTAAGTGGGCGGGGACCCAAGGCTGGTGGGCGACAGGATGAGGCAGGCACCCCCCGACGAGGGCTGGGTGCCCGCCTCCAACAGCTACTCACTCCTTCCCGCCACTCCCCCGCCTCCCGCATTCCCCCACCTGAGCTGCCTCCTGACCTGCCTCCCCCAGCCCGCCGCAGCCCCATGGACAGTCTTCTGCACCCCCGGGAGCGCCCTGGATCCACTGCCTCCGAGGTAGCCAGCAAAGGAGGGTCCAGACGCCTTAGCATTAGTGGGCTTGGGGAGGGGCTACGACTGGAAGAATGCCCAAAAAGAGGGCTCTGAGGGGTGCTTGAAACACATATCCTGGGTGGAAGAGCATGGGGTTGGCTGACCATGGTTTCTCATGTCATGGCAGAGCTCAGCCTCTCTGGGCAGTGAGTGGGACCTCTCAGAATCTTCTCTCAGCAACCTGAGTCTTCGCCGTTCCTCAGAGCGCCTCAGTGACACCCCTGGATCCTTCCAGTCACCTTCCCTGGAAGTGAGGATAACCCCTCCCACACAGATGTGCTTGAACACACATAGCACACACTCACCCTGTCCAAGGCAGGAGATGGGGAGGAGGTGGGAGGGGCTGGGGAAGGGGCATGGGCTCCAGAGTGCTGGCGGCCAGACAGGACCTACTTCCAGGCTCTCCCTGCCCACAGATTCTGCTGTCCAGCTGCTCCCTGTGCCGTGCCTGTGATTCGCTGGTGTACGATGAGGAAATCATGGCTGGCTGGGCACCTGATGACTCTAACCTCAACACAACCTGCCCCTTCTGCGCCTGCCCCTTTGTGCCCCTGCTCAGTGTCCAGACCCTTGATTCCCGGCCCAGGTGCCCAAGGCAGGGCAAGTGCTGTGGGTGGGAATAGGGAGGTGAAGGTCCAAGAGCTGACCCCTGCTGCTATCCCCCTGCAGTGTCCCGAGCCCCAAGTCTGCTGGTGCCAGTGGCAGCAAAGATGCTCCTGTCCCTGGGGGTCCTGGCCCTGTGCTCAGTGACCGCAGGCTCTGCCTTGCTCTGGATGAGCCCCAGCTCTGCAACGGGCACATGGGGGTAAGGGCTGGGCCAAAGGGGCGTGAGGAATGGGAGTGTTGCCCTGTGTGGGGCCTGTGGGGTGCCAGGGAGAGATGGGCACATCTCTTGCCCTTGAGGGCAAGGGGCATCCCAGAAGCCGTTGGATGTGGTGGCTCAGTGGGAGGCAAGGCTCTGGGGATGTACATACCCTCTACTGCCCTCCCCCTTTGTGCTTGATAGGGAGCCTCCCGGCGGGTTGAAAGTGGGGCATGGGCATACCTGAGCCCCCTGGTGCTGCGTAAGGAGCTGGAGTCGCTGGTAGAGAATGAGGGCAGTGAGGTGCTGGCGTTGCCTGAACTGCCCTCTGCCCACCCCATCATCTTCTGGAACCTTTTGTGGTATTTCCAACGGCTACGCCTGCCCAGTATTCTACCAGGCCTGGTGCTGGCCTCCTGTGATGGGCCTTCGCACCCCCAGGTCAGTGCCCCCATGTGGCCCCTGTTTCCTAAGTGCCTCCCTCCTCATCTCTCAGCCGTTTGTCCGCTGTGTCCTTGGCACTGTAGAAAGAGCACAGACTGGCCGGGTGCGGTGGCTCATGCCTGTAATCCCAGCACTTTGGGAGGCCGAGGTGGGCGGATCACCTGAGGTCAGGAGTTCGAGACCAGCCTGACCAACATGGAGAAACCCCATCTCTACTAAAAATACATAAAAAATTAGCCAGGCATGGTGGTGCATGCCTGTAATCCCAGCTACTCGGGAGGCTGAGGCGGGAAAATTGCTTGAACCTGGGAGGCAGAGGTTGTGGTGAGCCGAGATTGTGCCATTGCCCTCCAGCCTGGGCAACAAGAACAAAACTCCGTCTAAAAAAAAAAAAAAAAAGAAAGAGCATAGACTGGCTGGGTGTGGTGGCTCACGCCTGTAATCCCAGCATTTTGGGAGGCCGAGGTGGGCAGATCACGAGGTCAGGGGATCGAGACCATCATGGCTAACACGGTGAAACCCCGTGTTACTAAAAATACAAAAAATTAGCTGGGCGTGGTGGCAGGCGCCTGTAGTCCCAGCTACTCGGGAGGCTGAGGCAGGAGAAGGGCGTGAACCTGGGAGGTGAAGCTTGCAGTGAGCTGAGATCGCACCACTGCACTCCAGCCTGGGCGACAGAGCAAGACTGTCTTAAAAAAAAAAAAAAAAGGAAAGAGCATAGACTTTGGAGTCTGCTGCACCTGGTTTGGATCCTTGCCCTTTCACTTTACCATTCTGAGCCTCAATTTGGTCATCTGTAAAATGGCATAAGCACCTATCTCACTGGGCTGGTGTGTGGACAACCTTGTGTAGAGCCTGGTACCTAAAAAAATGATTCATTCATATTTGTCTATTCGTTCCACCAGTATTGAGTGCTTTTTATGTTCCAGGCATGGTTTTAGGCACTAGGTATGTAGCAGATTACAAAACAGTCCCTGCTCTCAAGAGCTTACATTCTTGTGGGGGATGAGAATTCCTTTCCCTCTTCTCTTTGGCTGTGTCCTGTAATGGCCCTCTGTCTCTTTGGCATCACCTGTCCGTTTCTTGTCCTCTGCCTCCCGTTCTTTGAGCCTAACTGTCTCCACTATCTCGGCTCCCCCAGGCCCCATCTCCTTGGCTAACCCCTGATCCAGCCTCTGTTCAGGTACGGCTGCTGTGGGATGTACTGACCCCTGACCCCAATAGCTGCCCACCTCTCTATGTGCTCTGGAGGGTCCACAGTGAGTCTGGTATTTGGCCTGGGTGGGGAGGGTGGGTCCCATACCCAGAGGGCTCAGTGATCCTGGTGGCCTTCTTTCCTTTCATCCAGGCCAGATCCCCCAGCGGGTGGTATGGCCAGGCCCAGTACCTGCATCCCTTAGTTTGGCACTGTTGGAGTCGGTGCTGCGCCATGTTGGACTCAATGAAGTGCACAAGGCTGTGGGGCTCCTGCTGGAAACTCTAGGGCCCCCACCCACTGGCCTGCACCTGCAGAGGTATGGTGCTACCATCTGGGTGGTCCCTGGCTTGTCCGGGGCTCCACACCCCTTTTCTCTGGCTCATACACTTCTGCCTCCACTAAAGGGGAATCTACCGTGAGATCTTATTCCTGACAATGGCTGCTCTGGGCAAGGACCACGTGGATATAGGTGAGATTGCAGGCAAGGGGCTGAGGAGTTTAGGGATCTGGGGCCAGGTATGGGAGGCTGGGGTCCTAATGTGTTGACTTCCACCTTCTTCCCTAGTGGCCTTCGATAAGAAGTACAAGACTGCCTTTAACAAGCTGGCCAGCAGCATGGGCAAGGAGGAGCTGAGGCAGCGGCGGGCACAGATGCCCACTCCCAAGGCCATTGACTGCCGAAAATGTTTTGGAGCACCTCCGGAATGCTAGAGACCCTTAAGCTTCCCTCTCCAGCCTGGGGTGGGGAAGTGAGGGAGAAGGGATTCTAGAGTTAAGCTGCTTCCCTGTTCCCTTCATGGAGTTGGGAACAGGCTGGGAAGGATGCCCAGTCAAAGGCTCCAGGCGAGGATAGCAGGAAGAGGGATCCACTGTTACCAAAAGTCCTGATTCCCCCATCACCAACCTACCCAGTTTGTTTGTGCTGATGTTGGGGGAGATCTGTGGGGAGTAGGTACAGCTCTGTTCTTCCTTTGTCCTATACCAGGAACTCCCCTCCAGGGTACCCACAGATCTGCATTGCCCTGGTCATTTTAGAAGTTTTTGTTTTAAAAAACAACTGGAAAGATGCAGAGCTACTGAGCCTTTGCCCTGAATGGGAGGTAGGGATGTCATTCTCCACCAGTAATGGTCTCTCTTCCCTGATGTTGCTGAAGGAGCCCAAGGCTCTCCATGCCTTTCTACCTAAGTGTTTGTATTTTATTTTAAGTTATTTATTCTGGAGCCACAGCCCCCTTGCTTATGAGGTTCTTATGGAGAGTGAGAAAGAGAAGGGAAATAAGGGCACCATGGTCCGGTGGTTTGTAGTTCCTTCAAAGTCAGGCACTGGGAGCTAAAGGAGTCTCAAGCTCCCCTTAGGAAGAACTGGTGCCCCCTCAGTCCTAATTTTTCTTGCCCGCCCCATCTTGGGGAATGCCTCACCCACCCAGGTCCTGACCTGTGCAATAAGGATTGTTCCCTGCGAAGTTTTGTTGGATGTAAATATAGTAAAAGCTGCTTCTCTCTTTTTCCTTTGGCCTCCTGTTCCCTGGGTCTGGGGTAATGCGGGGATACCCTTCATTTTCCCCAGGCTATACATCTGCTTTTCTACCTTCCCATCCTTTATAGTGTTCAGGCATTCCCCTGACCATATCTGGTACTGGCTCCTTGAGGCACGGGGAGTTCTCAGAGCAGGAGAAGGGTGAATCTGGTGCTGGCTATGGTGGTGCCAGTCTGTGTGGCACTTCCGGCCCTCCCACACAATCACCCCCTTGTCCCTCATCTGTACCCCACACAAAGGCTCCATTCTCTGGGGGCCCTGAGCTCATCTCTGCCTTATTTCCTCTCTTCCACCTTCCCCCACCAACCTTCTCCAGTACCTCCACAGGGATGACAATCATCTCCCCAGTAGTCGGTATTGGCAGCCCTCATGCATCCTGGCAGTCATCCTAGGCTGCCTTAGTTGCTCTAGCTGCAGGCACTACCTCCAAACAGGGTCTCAGCCTGGCAACAGCACCAGGAAGGCAGGGGCAAAGATTAAGGGACTTGCTGCATGTGGACATCAGGAAAACATGTATCATTTTCCTTATCCCTTTGGTCCACTTAAGAGCTTTTTTCTTGTATAATGAAATAAACACAGGAAATCACTCCTAACAGAGTGGCAAACCAATTACCCAAGGGAATTAGCCAACAAAACAAATGCCTTGGGGAAGGAGAGCAGGCATATCAATGCAGGAAGTAACTTACGAGAGCACATTTCTGGGGGGTGATCACTGGATGGAGAGTGAGGTACTACTTCTGGATGCTGAGTCTTTCAAGCCAGAGGACCATTTCCTATCCTGTCTTGAGCATGTTAGGATGCTTTTTCAGTGTCCTAGAGGAGCTGCACAGAAGGGAACCAACGGGCTTAGGAAATGCCATTTATTTGTCTTACTAGGAGATGTTTTCTTCAGAGGGAAACTCTCACGCCACCTCAGTTTCTCATCAGACAGCAGTCCCCAGAATAAACCTCTCCGTTTCATCCCCCAAAGACCTTTTCAAGGGAGGACTTGGCCTTTAAAAATGAAGTTTCTGTTGAGTGTAGTGAGCTCAGCACTGCACTGAACTATAGAGAGAATTTCAGGGCTCAGTCCCTACCCTAATGGAGCATACAGTCTTACTGGTCTGGAGGGTCCCTTTGTTCACAAACAATAACAATAATGAACTCTCTCTCCCAGCTTATGCTTCTCACTTTTGGGCCTCCTTCTAGAGACTTGCAGTCAGATGGGAGAACTACAGAATTCTTTAACCATAAGAATATCTAGGCTGGGCACAGTGGTTAACACCTGTAATACCAACACTTTGGGGGCCAAGGCGGGCAGATCACTTCAGGCCAGGAATTTGAGATCAGCCTGGCCAACATGGCAAAACCCCGTCTCTACTAAAAATACAAAAATTAGCCGGGCGTGGTAGCCCATGCCTGTAATCCCAGCTACTCGGGAGGCTGAGGCTTGCTTGAACCCAGGAGGTGGAGGTTGCCATGAGCCAAGATCATGCCACTGCACTCTGGCCTGGGCGACAGAGCGAGACCCTGGCTCAGAAAAAAAAAAAAAAAAAAAAAAAAATCTGGGAATTTTAATAGCAAAGTATTCAACATGATATCTGACACATCTGTCTGTCCTATGGCCTAGGGAGCTGTATGAGAGGAAGGATATGCCCAAGTTACCTGGCCCAATTTCTCTTCCCAGGCTTTGGAGTGTATAGGCTCAAGTATAAAAAATTCGGGCCAGGCGCGGTGGCTCACGCCTGTAATCCCAGCACTTTGGGAGGCCGAGGTGGGCAGATCACGAGGTCAGGAGATCGAGACCAACCTGGCCGACACAGTGAAACCCCGTCTCTCCTAAACACACACACACGCACACAAATTAGCTGGGTGTGGTGGCACCCGCCTGTAGTCCCAGCTAACTGGGAGGCTGAGGCAGGAGAATCGTTTGAACCCCAGAGGCAGAGGTTGCAGTGAGCTGAGATTGCACCATTGCACTCCAACTTGGGTAACGGAGTGAGACTCCGTCTCAAAAAAAAAAAAAAAAAAAAAAAAATGGTCGGCTGGGGCCAGGTGCAGTGGCTCGTTCCTGTAATATCAGCACTTTGGGAGGCCGAGGAGGGTGGATTACTTGAGGCCAGGAGTTGGAGACCAGCCTGGCCAACGTGGTGAAACCCCATCTCTATTCAAAATACAAAAAATTATGGCTGGGCACGGTGGCTCACGCCTGTAATCCCAGGGGAGGCCAAGGGAGGCAGATCATGAGGTCAGGAGTTCAAGACCAGCCTGGCCAACATAGTGAAACCCCAACTCTACTAAAAATACAAAGATTAGCCAAGTGTGGTGGCACGCACCTGTAATCCCAGCTTCTTGGGGTGCTGAGGCAGGAGAATCGCTTGAACCCAGGAGGCAGAGGTTGCAGTGAGCCAAGACTACGCTGAGACTACACCATTGCACTCCAGCCTGGGTGACAGAGTGATACTCCGTCTCAAAAAAATAAAAAAATACAAAAAATTAGCTGGGTGTGGTGGCGGGGGCCTATAATCCCAGCTACTCAGGAGGCTGAGGCATGAGAATCGCTTGAACTTGGAAGGTGGAGTTTGCAATGAGCTGAGATCACTCCACTCCACTCTAGCCTGGGTGACAGAGGGAGACTCCGTTTCAAAAAAAAAAAAAAAAAAAATTCGGCTGGGTGTGAGGGCTCACGCCTGTAATCCCAGTACTTGTAATCCAGCACTTGGGGAGGCTGAGGCAGGCAGATTGCTTGACTTCAGGAAGTCAAGATCAGCCTGGGCTAAATGAATGATAAAACCCCATCTGTCTCCATAAATTTTTTTAAAAATTGAGGAAAATATTGTGCCTGCCACTTAATAATTTTATGTCATACAAGTTACTTTACTGCTGCGCCTCAGTTCTTCCTCATCTGCAAATTGGGGGTCATTTAAAGATTAACTATATAATCCATAGCTTCAGAAAGGGAACAAAACAGGTAGAGCCTGCATTGGGCACAGGTCATGTCCACTACAGTACTGACCTCATGTACTTGTCTTCCTTAAAGCTCAATCATTCCAGATTGAAAGTCCCCCTCCATGGCCTAATTTTGGTCTTGTTGAAAAGTATTTTCTCGGGCCTTACTTTTATCTTCCTTGGGCTGGTATATACCACCATGTTTTTCGTATTTCCTCAAAGCCCTTGAAGGATGGCATTTCAGACAGCAAATAATGCACTGGACTGATAATGGACAAAGAAGTAGGTTAGGGAAAGATGAATGTACCCCTCAAAGATGGCAATGACTTTGTCTAATTCACTGCTATATCCCAAGCACATGGATGAGTGCCTGATAACCTAATAGGTGCTCTATCACGTGTGTTCAATGACTGAAAGGAGTCTGAAAGCATTAAAATATTGCAGTTAGTAGAGAAATAATTTTCAGTACAGAATAAGACCGGTACCATGGGTAGAATACCAACAGAAGCTGAATTTAGAGGTAAGAGAGTGAAATTGTTGAAAAAGCAAAGAAAGTTCTCAAAATAGTTACTATATATTATGTTGAATGCTTTAACTATATTCTTGACAGTGCCCTGAGTATTTTGAAGGTATTATTTTATAATTCTCATAATTACCTGGTGAGCTGGGTACTCTTATTCCCATTTTATAGATGGGGAAACTAGGGGATAGAGAATAGAGATAAGTAACTTTCAGCCAAATCACACAACTGGTGAGAGGGAGAGCCAAGATCCAAATTCAGGCAGTCTGACTCTAGAGACCATATTCTTTACCTGGACACCATACTAGCATAAAAACAAGTTTTAATCTATTAAAAATAGGAATTAGGCCAGGCGTGGTGGCTCACACCTGTAAATCCCAGCACTTTGGGAGGCCAAGGCGGGTAGATCACTTGAGGTCAGGAGTTTGAGACCAGCCTGGCCAACATCTCTACTAAAAATACAAAATTTAGCCGGGTGTGGTGGCGGGTGCCTGTAATCCCAGCTACTCAGGAGGCTGAGGCAGGAGAATTGCTTGAACTCAGGAGGCAGAGGTTGTAGTGAGCTGAGATTGCGCCACTGCACTTTAGCCTGGGCAATAGAGAGAGATTCTGTCTCCAAAAAAAAAAAAAAAAAAAAAAAGTTGAGTGCTGCTTGCAGTGATGTACACCTGTAGTCCCAGCTATTTGGGAGGCTGAAGTGGGAGGATCTCTTTTTTTTTTTTTTTTTTTTTGAGACGGAGTCTCGCTCTGTTGCCCAGGCTGGAGTGCAGTGGCAAGATCTCGGCTCACTGCAAACTCCACCTCCTGGGTTCACGCCATTCTCCTGCCTCAGCCTCCCGAATAGCTGGGACTACAGGCGCCCGCCACCACGACCGGCTACTTTTTTGTATTTTTAGTAGAGACGGGGTTTCACTGTGTTAGCCAGGATGGTCTCAATCTCCTGACCTCGTGATCTGCCCACCTCGGCCTCCCAAAGTGCTGGGATTACAGGCGTGAGCCACCGCGCCCGGCCGGGAGGATCTCTTGAGCCCAGGAGTTTCAGAGCAGCCTGGGTAACAGAGCAAGACCTCATCGCTAATTTAAAAAATAAAGTGGGGGCTGTGGTGGGTGCGGTTGTTCACGCCTGTAATCCCAGCACTTTGGGAGGCCGAGGCGAGTGGATCACTTGAGGCCAGGAGTTTATGAGACCAGCCTGGGGAACATGGTGAAACCCTGTCTTTACTAAAAATACAAATCAGCCGGGCGTGGTCACGTGCGCCTGTAATGCCAGCTACTTGAGAGGCTGAGGTGGAAAGATGGCATGAGCCTGGGTGGTGGAGATTGCAGGCAGCTGAGATCGCGCCACTGCACTCCAGCCTGGGCGACAGAACGAGACTGTCTCAAAAAAAAAAAAAAAAAAAAAAAAAAAAAAAAAAATTGGGGGCGTGTGTGTTTGTGTAGGATCTACCTACGGCTTTAAGTTGCCATGTCCTCCATTATAATTTCATTTCCATTGCACAGCATGACTTTTAAATAATTTGAAAAACATGTTCAAATACCTGTGGAGGCTGGCGTGGTGGCTCACACACCTATAAGCCCAGCACTTTGGGAGGCTGAGGCAGGAGGATCACCTGAGGTCAGGAGTTCGAGACCAGCCTGGCCAACATGGCGAAACCCCGTCTCTACTAAAAACACAAAAATTAGCAGCGCGCCTGTAACCCTAGCTACTCGGGAGGCTGTTGAGGCAGGAGGATCGTTTGAACCTGGGAGGCGGAGGTTGCAGGAACTGAGATTATACCACTGCACTCCAGCCTGGGAGTCACAGTGAGAAAACAACAACAAAATGCCTGTGGAACCAGTTGTTTCTGGGTTTAAACCACTGCTTAGTTGCTAACTAGCTGTCTGACCTTTGGCAAGTTACTTAACCTCTGAGCCTTAGTTTCCTCATCTACCTGGGTTCAAATTTCAGCTCTACCACTTAACATGTAACTTTGGACAAATTTTTTGATCCTAATTTTCCTCATTTGTAAAGTAGGGATAACAGTACCTACCTCACAGTCATGAGGAATAAATACTTCATGTAAAGTTCTTAGCACAGAGCCTGACAGTCTCTTTCCGAAAACGTTAACTACTATCATAACCTCAACACCCGGACTCTGTTACTTGGTCCCTATCCGCAAGGTGCTCCAGAAACGCTCGCTGAGTTTAGGCGGGCCTAACTGCTCCGTGGAAGCAGGGAGGCCAGCAAGAGGAGCTGGCCCTTGAGTCAAGTGGAATCGGGCGGGGTGGGAGGCTGTTTCCTCACTGAGAACCTAACCAGACCAGGAGTTCCCAAGAGAAGGAGCTGCGAGGGCTCTGCACACCGTAATTCCTCAGCAACTTGGCTAGCTGCCTTTTTTTTTTTTTTTTTCCTGGTGTCGTGGTTTAGTCACGACAAGACCAAGCGGAGGTACGATGAACACCAGGAAGCTCAAAGCCTTTGGCAGACGGAGACAGGCCACACCCCAAAAAGACGGCAAGGCTCAAGCGCCTAAAGCTAGTTCTATCGTGAAATTTCCTAGATTCTGTCGCGACGAAACACCGCCCAGCGCAGACCCCATCGCCGTTCGCCAGTCTCCATCTTTAGAATTGAAAGAATGAGAGCTGGCCAAAGGGGAATCCCGGTTTGGAGAGACTGAGGTACGGCGGCTGCCTGGGGACCAAAACGTCTCTAAGGTAAAGTTGCAGCCTGAAGCGATTTTTTGACCCCCGACACTTAATGGGCTGTTGAAGACCCGGATGTGTCTGGGACTGGCCGAGGTACCCATTAACGCGCCCCCGCTAGACCATCCCCCCCTCCTCCGTTTATGATTGGGTTTTAAGCACGCCAATCTTCACTTCTCCGGCCACTCATTCTTCAAGGGTGGGGTGAAGTCCCGGCATCTAGTCTTCTACTGGCATGGCCGAGAAGATGAGGGCGGGGTGGCCGGCTTAGGTCGCCCAATGGGCGTCGTGGCGTGTGGGTAAGGCGGAGCCGAGGCGCTTGGCAGCTGCCCAATCAGCGTCCTTGTTTGTGTGGTGCCGCCGCCGCCGGTGCAGCCGCCGCCGCCGCCGCTGCCCCCGTCTGTACCGCAGTGTCTGCTCCGCCCGCCCGCCCCGGTCCGGCCCGCCCCCCTCCCCCACCCCCGTCCCTAGTCCCGTCAGCGGGGTCTGGATCCCCCTGTGCCGTCGCCTCTTCCTTTTTCGACGCCTCCGCCGCCGCCTGAGGAGGCGAGCTAGCCGGGAGTTACACCGCCACCGCCAGGTGAGGAGCTTTGGCCTAGGCCAGCCTGGCCGCCCGCCCGCCCGGGGGCGGTGAGGAGCGAGGAAGGGAAGGAGGCTGGGAAGAGGCAGTGGTGGCGGAGGTGGGGGAAGGGAAAGGTGGAGGGGCGGGGGGAGGGGAAGCGCCCGCGAGCCGACGCCCGCCCGCGCGCCCCCGCCTTGCGTCCCCCTCCCCCCACCCCGGCACGGCGCGCCCCCGCCTCGCGCTCCCTCTTCACCTCATCCTCTCCCCCCTCCGCGCGCGCGACCCGGTCTTTCACTTCGGCCTCGCGCGCCCCCAGCTCGTGTCCCTTCATTTCGTCTCCTTGTACTCTTTCTCCCCTCCCTCACGCCCCGTTTCCCCCGCCATCCCCGCTTTCACTCCCTGCCTCATGCCCGCCATGCTCCCCTCTTTTCCTCTCTAGCGCGCCCCCCCCCTTTTTTTTTTTTAACTCTCTCCACCTCCAGTGGTGCCCTCAGGGTGCGGGGGCCGCTCCCTGCTCAGTCTTGTGTTTGCGGGCGGATGGGACGAATGGGGAATCTAAGGGTGAAGGAAGCACCAGATAATTACCTTTATTTAGGGAAAGGGATCAGGAGCGCAGAACCTTACCCCTTTATTTCGTCGTCCACCGTTCCCTCGCCCTCCCGTAGGGGAAGAGAATTGTCTCAGCCTATGTGGGCACTTAGCTTCTACAGCGACTGGGCTTGTGGGACACACTGGATCTGTCTTCCAGTTCAGTTCCTGAGGGTCAGTGGAACTTACTCTTCCCTAACCAAACCGGGACTTAGAGTACTTTTGGCCTCCCTGCTCTCAGTTACACTGAGGAGCGAGCCACTCCTGCGAGTGCAGAGGTTTAGGTGCCATTCGCGCGCCCGGTACAGCTTTCCCCTTTCATAAAGGTATGGTAGCCTCTTTGGATTCTTCCCCAGCATCAACTTCCAAACACAAGATGTTAGCTCATAGGGCTGGCAGTGAGGTGGAGATGGAGGCTTGGTGGTGGGTGGCATGTGGATGCTAACTGAGCTAGCTAGCAACCTTTTCTCTGTTGTCCCCTGGAGAATCAGGTAGCCTCCTGAGAACCAGTTTTCTCATTTCTGATAAATACTTATTTGGGGGGGCTTGTGTGTGTGTGTGTGTGTGTATGTGTGTGAGAGAGAGAGAGATGGGGGGATACTTAATATATTTCAGCAGAGGCGAAGAATACTTAATATATTTCAGCAAAGGGCAAGAGCAGTGTTTTCAGGCCAGACTGCAAAAGAGGTATTTGGACTTGTAGCTGATGGAATTAAAACAGGTTTAACAGATCTGTGTTGGAGAAGAGCTGATGTTTTGTAGTTTTTAGGACATTTTTTCTAAAAATTTATATTTTGAGTAGAAAAGCATGCATGTGGTTGTACAAAGTGAAAAGCAAGCTTCCCTCCCATCTCTGTCCTCCAGCCATCTAGTCTCCTTCCCCTCCTAGCACAGATGACTTTGGTGTTTTCTGGCAGCAGCATGGTGCCTATATGTTGTTGGTGATTATCCTGTTTGGGAGTTTAGTGCTAACTTTATTGCTCTTTATTTGGTATGCTGACCTGAACTCTTTCTTGCAGTCTGATAACAACTTGGATTCTTATTTTTGGTGCTGGAGCAGTCTTTCAAGTATTGTCCTAGAGTAGTATTTCTGTCAGTACTTAATTGGGAAGGAGGCTACTTCTGGAGGTGCTATGGAGGGGTTCAGTATATTTTGAGGGAAGGCCCACACTTGTTGGATCGTGCTGCTTTTTTTGTGACTGATATCTAGTCCCTGGCTATTTGGGAATGGACTGGGTCAAGGATCGGATTTATATAAGCAGATAGCTTATATGAATAACTAGTTGATGGTAGGGCTGTCTTCACTTTTTAGGGGAATAGAGTTTTTAGTCCAGTGGCAGTGATAGTCATCATGGAACAAGGTAGAAAAGTACTAATCAGCAGGAATCAGAAGGCTGAATCTATAGGTTGAGTGACCCAGTTTGAGTAGAGGTGAGGCTTACAGACTTTTGTCCTGCCTATTATTCCTTACTTGAGAACACTCTCCATGAAGTGAGAGTGATTTGTAGTTGACAGCAGCATCCATCTTTATGACACTGTGGTTTGCCTTCCCTGACCGTATGTGATGTCTGTTAACTTCCTGTGTAGAGGCAGTCCCAGTAGGGTGTGAATATAGGCTGCATTCAAATACTTTTCTAGGAACAGTGTTAACCAGGTTCCCCGATCAGCCCTTCAAATCTAAATTCTGGCAGTAACTTTTACTGCTGTGCTTAGCATAGGGCCACAGGGTGGTGGCAGAGGGAAGTGTGAGGAATTTGTTCTGAGCCTCACAACCTTAAAGTACTTTCAAAAGCTTGTATGCTGTCCCCCATTTTGGGGTTTCGCCCCCCCTCCCCTTTTTTTGCCAGACGGGCAAGGCTGGACCTCCGGGTTGAATTTTGGGGACCATTGTGTCAGTGAAGATATCCTAGTCATGTGTTGAGACCTCTGAATTCATCTCACCTTTAAGCAGTGAGTCTTGTGTGTTGCATGTAAAGCACGCCTCTTGTTTCAATTTACTGATTCTTCTTCCTTTCCTCCCCCACCCACCAAGCTGGAGGTGCATGTGGAGGAAAACAGCAGCTGTGCTGTCCTGATTTCTAGACTCTGGAGCATATTCCATGTTAGCCACCCCATTGGGAGTCATGCTGACAAGCAGCCCCTCTGCACTTAACTTAGAAGGCTCATGTTGCTTGTCTCATTGAGAAAAGCCAACCAGCTTTGGTTGATTAAAACAACTGCTAGAGAAATCGTAAGATTTGAGCCATAACTGGGACTGAGGGACTTTCTTTTCCAGACCTTTGCAGTACTTAAAGCCCTGCATTATTACATATCAAGGCACAATAGCCAGACATTTTCTGAGGTAGTTTGGAGGGAAAGAAAGAGTAAAGACACCCACCCAGATTGACCATAAATCTAGTCCTGGCATAAAGCTGTCCACCTCTTGCTTGGGGAAAAAATCCAGCCTATCAGACAATACCACACAGAGTTGCGTTCTCCTGCTGTTGGCTAAGCCTAGGAAAAGATACATAAGGAAGTTCAGTTTATGTTAAAATGACTGGATTTTGTGGTGTATCTTCTATTAGCCATATTGTTTGGTTTATCCTCAGTAATCTCTGAAGCTGTTTCTATAGGTCCTGGTTGGGGATTTTGGTGGCTCCAGAATCCTTGAAGCAGGAACCTCCTTTCTTTGTGTAGCAGTGATGAAAGCCTCTGAAGAATAGGTCTAATTTGAAACAGACCCCTCCTCATGTTCCATCTTTTACCTTCTCCCTTGTGGATGTATGAAATATTCCTATATAACTTGAATTCATCCAGTAAGAAGGGAGTGACCCAGGGTCATTAGGGCTTAACCTGTCTGAGGTATTTAGATGGTGGCTTGGTAATGTTTGCTGTCTCTCACAAAACCCCCCTTACCTTTGCCATTTACCTAAGTTGCCATCAGCTGGCAAGAAACTATCAACAGTTTTGGGTTATAGTACCAAAAGCAGCAGATTACTAAGAACACATCATTTGTTACTTTTGAGATATGAAGTGGTCAAATCCAGACCTCAAAGAATCACAGTAACTGCAGAAGCATCTTTGACAATGTGTGAACTTGTTATTAATATTAACTTAGTAAACTGCTAAATAAATTAAGGGAAATTATAGCAATTCCATATTCCTGAGCCATTCTCTTACTGTTTTTCACACCTGGCTAGTTCTATTTTATTTTATTTTATTTTATTTTATTTTATATTTTTTGAAATGGAGTTTTGCTCTTGTCGCCTAGGCTGGAGTGCAGTGGTGTGATCTCAGCACACTGCAACCTCTGCCTCCTGGGTTCAAGTGATTCTCCTGCCTCAACCTCCCAAGTAGCTGGGATTATAGTCACCTATCACCATGCCTGGCTCATTTTTGTATTTTTAGTAGAGACAGGGTTTCACCATGTTGGCCAGGCTGGTCTCGAACTCCTGACCTCAGGTGATCTGCCCACCTCAGCCTCCTAAAGTGCTGGGATTACAGGCATGGAGCCATTGTGCCTGGCCTTAGTATCCGTTTAAAAAAATAATTCAGGTTACTGTTACCTAAAGCTGAGAGTCATACTTTAAATCTCCTGATAAAAGCTTTCTTCAGCTTGTCTCATTTCAAGGGAAGGTGGAATTTATAATCTTTAAAAATATATGCTGGAATGTTAGTAGGATTTAGATTAGACACCAGGATTAATAAATTCTCATTATAATTGTGAAGGATTGCAAATGTTAACTGGAAGGCTTGTGCATCTCTCACCCAGAAGATTTTTATAATGTTAGCATTTTGAGAGTATTTAAACTCAAACTTGCTGAAAGAGAGGGGATAAACTAATATGTGACAGATTGGACTAGTGGAACACAGGTTGTGGAGAGTCTCGAAGTCCTGGGTTGAATTCTAGCTTTGCGATTTATTAGCTAACTGATTTTGGGTAAGGATACTAATTTTTGAATTCTCATTTCTCGCAGACAGAGTAATGCCAGTCCTTGCAATAGCCTTTAAGGCTTTACGTGGTTTGCCCTCCCTAACCTCTTCCATTTTTGATCGGCTGTCATCTTCCCTCTTGCTCTCTCCATTCCAGCCACACTGACTTGCTCCTTGAATGCTGATCAGTCACACTCTTTATCTTAGAACCTTGGCAGGTTCCTAAGACCAAGTGATTCCTTCTAATGGGAAAACAGCTAGGTTTCCCCACCAGAGAATGGCTGATTGCCTCACCTCCTTAACGTCTTTGCTTAAATGTCACCTTTTTAATGAAGTCTTATCCTTCCTCTCTTTAAAATTGTATTGTCAGTCCCCATCCCTCATGCTTAATTATCCTTCCCCGCTCTATTTTCTTTTTCATAGGACTTACACCTTTATATGTTTATTTGTTACGTTTATTGCCTATTGGTTCTCTTTCTATGATGTAGGTCTTAGAAGGCATGGATTTGTTTTGGTAATTTGTTTAGTGCCTAGTACAGTGCCTGGCATGTAGTTAATAATAAATGTTTGTTGGCCGGGGTTGGTGGCTCACGCCTGTAATCCCAGCACTTTGGGAGGCTGAGGTGGGCAGATCACATGAGGTCAGAAGTTCGAGACCAGCCTAGCCAACATGGTGAAACCCCGTGTCTACTAAAAATACACAAATTAGCTGGGCGTGGTGGCAGGCACCTGTAATCCCAGCTACTTGGGAGGCCGAGGCAGGAGAATAGCTTGAACCTGGGAGGTGGAGGTTGCAGTGAGCCGAGATTGCACCATTGCACTCCAGCCTGAGTGATAGCGTGAGACTCAGTTTCAAAAAAAAAAAAAAAAAATATGCCGGGCATGGTGGCTTACACCTGAAATCCCACCACTTTGGGAGGCCGAGGCAGGTGTATCACAAGGTCAGGAGTTCAAGACCAGCCTGGCCGAGATGGTGAAACCCCATCTCTACTAAAAATACAAAAATTAGCCAGACATGGTGGCGGGTGCCTGTAGTCCCAGCTACTTGGGAGGCTGAGGCAGAGAATAGCTTGAACCTGGGAGGCAGAGGTTGTAGTGAGCCGAGGTTGCGCCACTGCACTCCAGCCTGGGCAACAGAGTGAGGCTCTGTCTCAAAAATAAATAAATAAGCAAATAAAAGTTTGTTGATCCAATAGGAATAAAAATAACCTGTCATACTAATCTCATGTTTGTGTGTAACGAAAGTATGAAATATAAGCATAAAATGTTTTGTGAACTTTAAAGCATAATGCAAATAATGATGAAATTATTGCCTTCCCGTTAAAATGGTAAAATACACTTGATTATTGAAAAAACTTCATATATATTCAATATATTGTCATTTCTCTCCTAAACTCCAGCCCTTTGTTTCCAGTTGTCTACTGTGTGCTAGACATATCTACCTTTGTATCAAGTTGGTACTCAAACTCAACATTTCCAACATCATCTCTTCCCTGTGATTCATTGAGTCATCTAAACCAGAAATGTGAGCATCATTGTCACTTCTGTCTTACCTATTACTTTCTAAATATTTCTGAATCTAGCTTCTTTTGTGTCTCCATTGCTGTTCTCATTCAGCAGCTCTTATTTTGGCATATTGCCGTGATCACTTACAGATCTGTTTATAGTCTTACTCTCTCTTTTTTTTTTTTTTCTTGAGGTGGAGTCTCACTCTGTCACTGGAGTGCAGTGGTGCAATCTTAGCTCACTGCAACCTCCACCTCCTGGGTTCAAGTGATTCTCCTGCTTCAGCCTCCCGAGTAGCTGGGATTACAGGTGTCTGCCACTATACCTAGATAATTTTTGTATTTTTAGTGGAGACGAGGTTTCACCATGTTGCCCAGGCTGGTCTCAAACTCCTGACCTCAAGTGATCCACCCACCTGGGCCTCCCAAAGTACTGGGATTACAGGCGTGAGCCACCGCACCTGGCCGTCTTATTCTCTTGTAAACTTTCTATCATCGTGTCTTCAAAATAGTCTAACACTTACTGATTATTCTACTTTCCTCATCTTAAAAGTATTTAGTAGTTTCCAATTATTAACAGATTAAAATGTAAGCTTCGAGTGGTATTCAAGGCCCTTTATGATGTTGGCATTTGCCTTCCTATCCAGTCCTACTTCTGTGCCTTATAGTTAATGTGTGAGCAAATACAGTGGGTTTTTTTTTTTTTTTCTTGGACAAGGTCTGTCTCTGTTGCCCAGGCTCCATGGAGCACAGTGGCACGATCTCGGCTCACTGCAACCTCCACCTCCTGAGTTCAAGGGATCCTCCTACCTCAGCCTCCTCAGTAGCTGGGTCTATAGGCCTGTGCCACTTTGCCCAGCTAATTTTTGAAATACAGTTCTTTTTAATTACAGGTAGCTTCTAAATCTCATAAAGAATGCTACTTCTTTTGGGAAACCTTCCCTGACTTGCCCAAAGAAAGTTAGATACATTTTCTTCTTTGCTCTCATAATTTTTATTTATTTTATTTTTATTTATTTATTTGTTTTTTGAGATAGAGTCTCGCTCTGTCACCCAGGCTGGAGTGCAATGGTGCGATCTTGGCTCACTGCAACCTCCGCCTCCCAGGTTCAAGTGATTCTCCTGCCCCAGCCTCCCGAGTAGCTGGGACTATAAGCATGCCACCGCGCCCAGCTAATTTTTGTATTTTTAGTAGAGACAGGGTTTCACCACTTTGGCCAGGCTGGTCTTGATCTCTTGACCTTGTGATCCACCCGGCTCGGCCTCCCAAAGTGCTAGGATTACAGGCGTGAGCCACTGTGTCTGGCCTATTTATTTTATTTTATTTTTTTGGAGACAGAGTTTTGCTGTGTTACCCAGGCTGGAGTGCAAAGGCGCGATCTCAGCTCACTGCAACCTCCGCCTTCCGGGTTCATGTGATTCTCCTGCCTCAGCCTCCCAAGTAGCTGGGATTACGGGTGCCTGCTGCCATGCCCGGCTAATTTTTGTAGTTTTTAGTAGAGATGATGGAGTTTTACCATATTGTTCATGTTGTCCAGGCTGGTCTCGAACTCCTGACTTTAGGAGATCTTCCCACCTTGGCCTCCCAAAGTGCTGGGATTACAGGTGTGAGCCACCACACTTGGGTGATAATTTTTAAATATCATTTGTCCTCTCCCCAAAACGCCTAATAGTTTGTAAGCAACCTGAAAACAGAATGATGCTGTGCCTTTTTTTTGTTGTTTAAGTCAGAGTCTCACTCTGTTGCCCAGGCTGGAGTGCAGTGGTGCGATCTCAGCTCACTGCAACCCCCATCTCCTGGGTTCAAGCGATTCTCCTGCCTCAGCCTCCCAAATAGCTGGGACTGCAGGCACCTGCCACCACACTGGGCTATTTTTTTTTTTTTTTGGTAGAGACATGGTTTCACCTTGTTGGCCAGGCTGGTCTTGAACTCCTGACCTCAAATGATCCACCCACCTCGGCCTCCCAAAGTGCTGAGATTACAGGTGTGAGCCACCACACATGGGCTTTTTCTTGAAATGGAGTCTTGCTCTTTCGCCCAGGTTGGAGTACAGTGGCGTGGTCTCAGCTCACTGCAACCTCCGCCTCCCGGGTTCAAGTGATCCTCCCGCCTCAGCTTCCTGAGTAGCTGGGATTATAGGCACGTGCCACTACACCTGGCTAGTTTTTGTATTTTTAGTAGAGTCAGGGTTTTGCCATGTTGGCCAGGCTGGTCTCAGACTCCTGGCCTCAGCAATCCGTCTACTTCAGCCTCCCAAAGTGTTGGGATTACAGGCGTGAGCCACTGCTCCTGGCCTTTTTTTTTTTTCTTTTGAGACACAGCCTTGCTCTGTTGCCCAGATTGGAATGCAATGGTACAGTCATAGTTTAGTGTAACCTCGAACTCCTGAGCTCAAGCAGTCCTGCCTCAGCCTCCTGAGTAGTTGAGACCACAGATACATACCACCAAGCCTAATTTTTTAATTTTTTGTAGAGATGGGGTCTCCCTGTGTTGCCCAGGCAGGTCTTGAACTCCTGGCCTCAAGTAGTCCTCTTGCCTTGGCCTCCTAAGGTGTTGGGATTACAGGTGTCAACCACTGCACCCAGCCTTGGTGTGTCTTTTTACTATTGTATTTCCATTGCATAGCATGGTGCCTGTCACCTAAAAAATATTTAAAAATATTTGCTGAATAAATACTCCTATGGGTTTAGAAAATGCAGCATAAATTTAGAAATGCCCCTTCTGTTATGTTCTGGGAACAGAACAAGGGTTGGAACCTTGGTTCTGCCATTTACCATCTGTGTGACCTTGGTTGAGTCACTTGAAGTCTCTGAGCCTTAGTTTCCTCAGCTTAGAAATGAGGATCAGTAACTGCTTTATCTATTTTGCTAGGTTTCTTTGTCAGTCAAGTAAGATAATGCATGTAAAGGTACTTTATAAACTGTAAAGCACTGTATTATTTTTAATTGTTATGTGTTTACACAAGTTGAGCTTTCCTCACAACTCTTTTTTTTTTTTTTTTTAAGAGAGAGTCTTGGGGGCTGGAGTGCAACGGCACGATCTCAGCTCACTACAACCTTCGCCTCCTGGGTTCAAACGATTCTCCTGCCTCAGCCTCCTGAGTAGCTGGGATTGCAGGTGCCTGCCACCATGCCCAGCTAATTTTTGTATTTTTAGTAGACACAGGGTTTCACTGTGTTGGCCAGGCTGGTCTCGAACTCCTGACCTTGTGATCTGCCTGCCTTGGCCTCCCAGAGTGATGGGATTACAGGCGTGAGCCACTGTGCCCCGCCCCTTGTAACTCTTGACTAATTTTTTTCTTCTTCTTCTTCTTTTTTTTTTTTTTTTTTTGACAGAGTCTTGCTTTGTCGTCCAGGCTGAAGTGCAGTGGCACAATCTCGGCTCACTGCAAGCTCTGCCTCCCGGGTTCACGCCATTCTCCTGCTCAGCCTCCCGAGTAGCTGAGACTACAGGTGCCCACCACCATGCCTGGCTAATTTTTTTTGTATTTTTAATACAGACGGGGTTTCCCCGTGTTAGCCAGGATGGTCTCGATCTCTTGACCTCGTGATCTGCCTGCCTCAGCCTCCCAACGTGCTGGGATTACAGGTATGAGCCATGGCACCTGGCTTAGGCCAGATATTTTTTAGAAACATCAGTGGTATGAGGGCTGCCATTTTTCCTCCATGAATTCGAAGGCAAACATTGCAGTTCAACCAGCTTAGCCTTCACCTTCAGTGCATTCCCAGGAGGATAGTTGTAACTGAGCTGGTGCCCCTGCCTTTCATCTAACAGGCTAGAAACAGGAGAGTAAGGTTTCAATTTTGTTAATGAGCAGAAACCCTTGCTTTCTGTAAAGATGGCAGTATCACACTAAGAAAGCTGTAAAACTCACCATTATTTCTCTTCTGTGATGCATGCAGACAGGCCTGGGGATCAGAGGAGATAAGGAACAATACCTTTGATTATTTTTTTTCCAGTCCTTTAAAAGTTTATATGTAGGTCTTGAAATTAAAACAAAACTTTAAGAAATTTGTCCTGGCTGGGTGTGGTGGCTCACACCTGTAATCCCAGCACTTTGGGAGGCTGAGGTGGGTGGATCGCCTGAGGTCAACAGTTCCAGACCAGCCTGGCCAGCATGGTGAAACCCTGTCTCTACTAAAAATACAATTTTTTTTTTTTTTTTTTTTTGGAGACAGAGTCTCACTCTTGTCGCCCAGGCTGGAGTGCGGTATCGCAATCTTGGCTCACTGCAACCTCTACTTCCCGGGTTCAAGCAATTCTCCTGTCTCAGTCTCCCGTATAGCTGGGAGGTGCCCGCCACCACACCTGGCTGTATTTTTAGTAGAGACAGGGTTTCACCATGTTGGCCAGGCTGGTCTCAAACTCCTGACCTCAGGTGATCCACCTGCCTCGACCTCCCAAAGTGCTGGGATTACAGGTGTTAGCCACTGTGCCCGGCCTGTCGTACCTTAAGGCGTAAAGGTTATCTGAATGATATTCACTCCTAGATTCCAAACTTTTTATCTAGCAGTGTGAAATTTTAATCTACCAGTAAAGAAATTGAAAAAATTTGCTCAGTAGGGTAACATTTTGTAAGGAGGGGTGGTTTTCCAATCACTCTTTAACATTTACATGGCTAGATTGATGTGTTGCCATCAAAAGGATTGAAACAGTTGGTCACATGTGTTGCTACTGCCGTGGACAGGTTGGCCAGAAGACCTTTGAAGTATTGCTCCGTTAGGTTCTGTGAAATTTGATGTGAATAGCATGACATTCTTTCTGTGCACTACAGTTTGGCCTTTAATAAGTGTCCATGCGTTAATTTGTGTGTTATTGTGTCATTCTCAATAATTCAGATAGTAATTCTCAGTTTCTCACCTGAGTGTATAGAGAATTTGAAAGTTTTGCTTATTTATTTATTTTGAGACGGATTCTTGCCCTGTCAACCAACTTAGCCTTCAACCAACTTAGCCTTCACCTTCAGTGCATTCCCAGGAGGATAGTTGTAACTGAGCTGGTGAAGAAAAAAAATTTCTTCAATTTCTTTTAAGAACTCATGAATTTACATATATAGGTACCACCCTTTCTGAACAGTTTGATTGTTGCATGACTTTGTACTATGAAAGCCTTTAAATCTACCTAATATTATACTATAAGTTCCTAACTTTGTCAAATATATTGTAGTAGATATCACCGAAGAGTATAACTAAGGTTAGAATCTGGGCATTTTTAATTTCCAAATTAAACCTTCTATTCTGGCTCTGTGAATACTTGATAATTACAGGGAGAGTAAAATAGAATATGATAAAGTTTTATCAAAATACAAAAATTAAAATGTCTGTAGTTTATGTGTGACTTTTGTGTTCTAGATTCAGTTGCGTTGAGGGTATAAAAGGACTGATGAATAAAGGATACTGTTATGGTGCAGGGAGGTATTAGAGGAGGACAGTGAGATTTTTACCCATCATTTTATAGGTTTATAAATTAAGTGAAGAAGGCTTTGGAAGTTGGCATTTTTTTTTTTTTTTTTTTGAGATGGAGTTTCACTCTTGTTGCCCAGGCTGGAGTGCAGTGGCGCGATCTCTGCTCACTGCAACCTCCGCCTCCCAGGTTCAAGTGATTCTCCTGCCTCAGCCTCCTGAGTAGCTGGGATTACAGGCGCCTACCACCATGCCTGGCTAATTTTTTGTATTTTTGGTAGAGACAGGGTTTCACCATGTTGGTCAGGCTAGTCGCGAACTCCTGACCTCAGGCGATCCACCCACCTCGGCCTCCCAAAGTGCTGGGATTACAGGCATGAGCCACCACACTCGGCCCGGAAGTTGTGCATTTTTAATTCTGTTGTTAATTTTGTTGATACACTGCTTAGTAAATCTTTAATGAGCTGCCTAAACTGTGTCACATTAACTCTTTCTTTTGTTGGTTATTGTGAAGACTTTGTTGATTTGTGTGTATGTGTATCTCTCTCATTCTCTCCTCTTGCTCTCTTGTCTTTCTTTAAAAAAAACAACCATTCTCAGTGTTGTGTATAAATTGAGTTTTTGTGGCTGGATATGAGAAAATAGTATTGGTGGTACTTTTAGTGGATATTTTTCATTTAATTTCTTGAAAGCTTTCCTCCTTTGGTTAAACTAGAATAGCTTTTGCTCTTTTTTCACTTTATCCCCTGGAACATCTGTGTTCCAGAGAATATGCTTGAATTTCTCACTGATACTCTTAAAGCTTCTATGAATCAAAATATTTTAGAGATTTATTTCTCTACCTTCTCACCTGTAGGGAACACCTTTTATTGTACTATATACAGATGCTCCTTTATTTACGATGAGGTTGTGTTCATGTAAACTTATTGTAAGTTGAAAATAGCCTAAGTCAGAAATGCATTTAATACAGCTAACCTACTAAACATCATAGCTTAGCCTAGCTTACCTTAAATATGTTCAAAATGCTTACATTAGCTTACAGTTGGACAAAATTGTCTAATATAAAGCCTATTTTATTTATTTATTTATTGTATTTATTTATTTATTTTGACACAGAGTCTTGCTGTGTCACCCAGGCTAGAGCACAGTGGCGCAATCTCGGCTCACTGCAATCTCTGCCTCCTGGGTTCAAGTGATTCTTCTGCCTCAGCCTCCTGAGTAGCTGGAATTACAGGTGCTCGCCACCACGTCTGGCTAATTTTTGTATTTTTATTAGAGATGGGGATTCACCATGTTGGCCAGGCTGGTCTTGAACTCCTGACCTCAGGTGATCCACCCACCTTGGCCTCCCGGAGTGCTGGGATTACAGGGATGAGCCACTGCGCCCAGCCCGAAGCCTATTTTATAATAAAGTATTGGATATCTCATGTAATTTATTGAATATTATACCGAAGGTGTAAACCAGAATGGTTGTATGTGTACTTGAAGTACAGTTTTACTGAATGTGTATCACCTTCACACCATCGTAAAGTCGAAAAATTTTAAGTTGAGCCATTGTAAGTTGGGGAACATACATACTTGGCAAGTGGTCTTCTAACCTGTGTGTGAAAATCGCTAGTAGCTTACCAATTCACCATGAATTCCTTGTTTTTAGGCAGTATTTTAGAAAGCTTACATATCTATACATATAACATTACTTTTTAAAAAATTATTATTATTATTATTATGATGATGAGACAGAGTCTCGCTCTGTTGCCAGGCTGGAGTACAGTGGCGCAGTCTCGGCTGACTGCAACCTCCGCCTCTTGGGTTCAAGCAATTTGCCTGCCTCAGCCTCCTAAGTAGCTGGAACTACAGGCATGTGCCACCATGCCCAGCTAATTTTTTTTTTTTTTTTTTTTTTGAGATGGAGTCTTGCTGTGTTGCCTAGGCTGGAGTGCAATGGCATGATCTCGGCTAACTGCAACCTCTGCCTCCCAGGTTCAAGCGATTCTCCTGCCTCAGCCTCCCAAGTAACTGGGATTATAGGTGCGTGCCACCACACCCAGTTAATTTTTTTGTTGTATTTTTAGTAAAGACGGGGTTTCACCATGTTGGCCAGGCTGGTCTCGAACTCCTGACCTTGTGATCTGCCCACCTCAGTCTCCCAAATTGCTGGGATTATAGGCGTGAGCTACCACATCTGGCCAAATTTTGTTTTTTTTTTGTTTTTTTTTTTTTTTTTTTGATGGGGGTTCCCCTTTTCGCCCCGGCTGGGGGAACGGTGTGCAATCTCGGCTCACTGCAATCTCCGCCTCCCAGGTTCACGCCATTCTCCTGCCTCAGCCTCTCCGAGTAGCTGGGAGTACAGGCGCCCGCCACCACGCCTGGCTAATTTTTTGTATTTTTTAGTAGAGACGGAGTTTCACCGTGGTCTCGATCTCCTGACCTCGTGATCCGCCCGCCTCGGCCTCCCAAAGTGCTGGGATTACAAGCGTGAGCCACCGCACCTGGCCAATAAATTTTGTATTTTTAATAGAGACAGGTTTCACCATGTTGGCCAGGATGGTCTTGATCTTTTGACTTGTGATCTGCCTGCCGTGGCTTCCCAAAGTGCTGGGATTACAGGCATAAGCCATCGTGCCTGGCCTTAAAAATTATTTTTAATGTGGCCGGGCACGGTGGCTCACGCCTGTAATCCCAGCACTTTGGGAGGCCAAGGCAGGCAGATCACGAGGTCAGGAGATCAAGACCACGGTGAAACCCCATCTCTACTAAAAATACAAAAAATTAATCGGCATGGTGGTGGGCGCCTGTAGTCCCAGCTACTCGGGAGGTTGAGGCAGGAGAATGGCGTGAACCCGGGAGGCGGAGGTTGCAGTGAGCCCAGATTGCGCCACTGCACTCCAGCCTGGGCGACAGAGCAAGACTCTGTCTCAAAAAAAAAAAAAAAAAAAATTATTTTTAATGAGACAAGATTTTGCTCTCTTGCCCAGGCTGGAATGCAGTTGTGTGATCATGGCTCACTATAGCCCTCACTTCCTGGGCTCAAGTGATCCTTGCACCTTAGTCTCCCAAGTAGCTGAGACCACAGGCACGTGCCACCATACCCAGCTAATTTTTAAAATAAATTTTGTGGGGATGGGAATCTCGCTGTGTTGTCCAGGCAGGTCTTGAACTCTTGGGCTCAAGCAGTCCTCCTACCCAGGCCTCCTAAAGTGCTGAGATGTAATCCGTGTTACAGAGCACTTTGGGAGGCCGAGGCAGGAGAATTGCTTGAGCTTAGGAGTTAGAGGCTGCAGTGACCTAGGATTGCACCACTGCATTCCAGCCTTGGGGATAAAACACAACCTTGTTTCTTTCTTTCTTTCTTTTTTAAAGTATGTTTCTAGGCCGGGTGCGGTGGCTCACACCTGTAATCCCAGCACTTTGGGAGGGCCAGGCGGGTGGATCACCCGAGGTCAGGAGTTCAAGACCAGCCTGATCAATATGGAGAAACCCTGTCTCTGCTAAAAGCATAAAATTAGCTGGGCGTGGTGGCACGTGCTTGTAATCCCAGCTACTGGGAAGGCTGAGGCAGGAGAATCGCTGGAACCCGGGAGTGGAGGTTGTGAGATTGCGACATTGGATTCCAGCCTGGGCAATAAGAGCGAAACTCCATCTCAAAAAAAAAAAAAAAAGTGTGTTTCTGGAGTCAAAAAGTCCTGGGTTCAAATTTCTGCTCCACCGTTTAGTTAGTTGTAAGGTCTTTTACTTAACTTCTCTGTGCCTGGCAGATAGTAAACACCCAGTACACGTTAGTCATGTTTTACTTTTCATTTTTTAAAATTTTATAGCGATGGGGTCTTGCTATGTTGCCCATGCTATATTGCCCAGGCTAGTCTCAAACTCCTAGGCTCAAGCAGTCCTCCCACCTCAGCCTCCCGAAGTGGTGAGATTACAGGCATGAGCCATGGCACCCAGCCTGTTAGTCATTCTTGTCAAAAAGATAATGGTAAACCTGGCACATAGATGTGTGCATGCGTGCATGTGTGTTTGTGTTAAAATGTACATAACATAAAATTTACCATCTTAGGCTGGGCGTGGTGGCTCACGCCTGTAATCCCAGCACTTTGGGAGGCTGAGGCAGGCAGATCATGAGGTTAGGAGTTCGAGATCAGCCCTAGCAACATGGTGAAACCCGGTCTCTTCTAAAAATACAAAAATTAGCTGGACGTGGTGGCGCATGCGTGTAATCCCAGCTACTCGGGAGGCAGAGGCAGAAGAATCACTTGAACTCAGGAGGCAGAGGTTGCAATGAGCCGAGATCACGCCACTGCACTCCAGCCTGGGCGACAGAGCGAAACTCCATCTCAAACAACAACAAAAAAATTAGCTGGGTGTGGTGGCAGGCGTTTGTAGTCCCAGCTACTCAGGAGGCTGAGACAGGAGAATTGCTTGAACCTGGGAGGCAGAGGTTGCAGTGAGCTGAGCTCAAGCCACTGCATCCCAACCTGGGTGACAGAGCGAGACTCCATCTCAAAAAAAAAAAAAAATTACCATTTTAAAGTATACAGTTTAGTGGCATTAAATACATTGATGTTGTGTAACCAACACCAACATTAATCTCCAGAACTTTTTCATCTTCCCAAACTGAAACTTTGTACATATTGAACTATAACTCCCATTCTCCCCTCTCCCCAGCTCCTGGCAGTCACCATGCTACTTTATTTCTATGAATTTGACTACTTCAGGTGCTTCATATAAATGGAATCATACCACATTTGTCCTTTTGTGTCTGGCTTATTACACAGAAAATATCTTCAGGATTTATCCGTGCTGTAGCATGTATCAGAATTTCATTTTTTAAGGCTGAATAATATTCCTTTGTATGTAAATACCTTATTTTGTTTATCCATTCATTGGTTGGTGGATATCTGGATTGTTTCCGCCTTTGGCTGTTGCAAACAAGGCTGCTGTGAACATGACTGGGCAGATACCTGCTTGAGTCCCTGCTTTCGATTGTTTTGCGTATAGGATATATATCCAGAATTGGAATTGTTAGATCATGATAATTCTGTTTTTGAGTAATTGTTACAGTTTTCCACAGTAACTGTATCATTTACATTTCTGTCAGCAATGCACAAAGGTTCCAGTCCCTCCACATCCCTGCCAACACTTGTTATTATTTTTTGTTTGTTTGTTTTTGAATAGGAATTCTGGTGGATGTGAGGTGGTATCTCATTGTGGTTTTAATTTGTAATTCCCTAAGATTAGTGATGTTGATCATCTTTTCAGGTGCTTATTAGCTATTTGTATATTTCCTTTGGAGACATGTCTATTCAGATCTTTTGCTTAGTTTTTAATTGGGTTTTTGTTGTTGTTTTTGTTTCTAAGTTGTAGGAGTTTTGTATATTCTGGATTTTAATCCATTATCCACATATGTGATTCTCATTCAGTGGGTTGCTCTTTCACTCTATAGTGTCCTTTGATGCACAAAAAATTTAATTTTGATGAAGTCCAGTTTATCTTTTTTTTTCCTTTTTTGCCTGTGCTTTTGGTGTCTAATAAATCATTGTCAAGTCCAACATCATGAAGCATCTAAGAGTTTTAGGTCTTCTGTTTAGTCTTTCATTCATTTTGCGTTTTTTCTCATTTTTTTAAATTTACTTTTTGTATTGGATCATTTTTGTATTGCTGTAAATGTGTTACAGCAACTCATAAAAGAACAATATTTTGTGTTAATTTTTTGTTGTTAAGACAGAGTCTGGCTCTGTTGCCCAGGCTGGAGTGCAGTGGCACAATCTTGGTTCACTGCAACCTCTGTCTCCCAGATTCAAGCGATTCTCCTACTTCAGCCTCCCGAGTAGCTGGGACTACAGGCACACGCCACCACACCTGGCTAATTTTTTTGTATTTTTTACTAGAGACAGGGTTTCACCATATTGGCCAGGCTGGTCTCAAACTCCTGACCTCAAATCAAGTGAGGTCAAGAGAGCCTCGGGCTCTCCAAGTGGTGAGACTACAGCTGTGAGCCACCACGCCCGGCCCCACACTGTTTTGTGTATGTGTGTGTGTGAAGGGGGGGTGGGAGATTTTTTTATTTTTATTTTTTTTTATTTTGAGAGGGAGCCTCCCTCTGTCGCTAGGCTGGAGTGCAGTGGCGTGATCTCGGCCCAGTGCAACCTCCGACTCCCAGTTTCAAGCGATTCTCCTGTCTCAGCCTCCCTAGTAGCTGGGATTACAGATGTATGCCACCACGCCCAGCTGATTTTTGTATTTTTAGTAGAGATAGGGTTTCACCATGTCAGCCAGGCTGGTCTCAAACTCTTGACTTCAGGTGATCTGCCCCCCTTGGCCTCCCAAAGTGCTGGGATTACAGGTGTGAGCCACTGCACCCGCCTTTTTTTTTTTTTTTTTTTTTTTTTTTGAGAGACTGGTTCTTGCTATGTTGCCCAGGCGTGGTTTCAAACTCCTGGGCTCAAGCAGTTCTCCTGCCTCAGTGTCCTGAGTAGCTGGGATTACAGGCAGGTGCCACTATGCCTGGCTACCACACTGTTTTGATTACTGTAGTTAAATAGTAAGTTTTGGAATCAGGAAGGATGAGTCATCTGACTTTGTTTTTTCTTTTTTTTCTTTTTTTTTTTTTTCAAAATTGTTTTGGCTGTTTGGGCTTCCTTGAGATGCCATATGAATTTTAGGATGGGTTTTTCTTTTCACATAGTTTTTTACTTTGGGCTAGAAATCTGAATGGGATTCTGCTCAGTTATAGATAGTTTTTATTTCACGTAGACCCTTGGATCACTGTATTTTTCTTATTTTTTTGAGACGGAGTCAGGCTCTGTCACCCAGGCTGGAGTGCAGTGGCGTGATCTCTGCTCACTGCAACCTCCGCCTCCCGGGTTCAAGAGATTCTCCCTGTCTCAGCCTCCCAAGTAGCTGAGACTACAGGGCTCCTGCCACCATGCCCGGCTAATTGTATTTTTATTAGAGATGGAGTTTCACCATATTGGCCAGGCTGGGTATTTTTCTTTATGTGTTAGAAATTGGGCCGGGCGCGGTGGCTCACGCTTGTAATCCCAGCACTTTAGGAGGCCGAGGCGGGCGGATCAAGAGGTCAGGAGATCAAGACCACGGTGAAACCCCGTCTCTACTAAAAATACAAAAAAATTAGCCGGGCGTGGTGGCGGGCGCCTGTAGTCCCAGCTACTCGGAGAGGCTGAGGCAGGAGAATGGCGTGAACCCGGGAGGCGGAGCTTGCAGTGAGCCGAGATCGCGCCACTGCACTCCAGCCTGGGCGACAGAGCAAGACTCCATCTCAAAAAAAAAAAAAAAAAGAAATTGTGTTGCTCTTGGCCGGGTGCAGTGGCTCATGCCTGTAACCCTAGCACTTTGGGAAGCTGTGGCAGGCGGATCACCTGAGGTCAGGAGTTCGAGACCAGCTTGGCCAACATGTAGTGAAACCCCGTCTGTACTAAAGAAGACAAAAATTAGGGCCAGGGCGGTGGCTCATGCATGTAATCTCAGCACTTTGGGAGGCCAAGGCAGGCAGATCACCTGAGGTCAGGAGTTCGAGACCAGCCTGACCAATACGGTGAAACCCCATCTCTACTAAAAATAGAAAAATTAGCCGGGTGTGGTGGCAGGCACCTGTAATCTCACCTGCTCGGGAGGCTGAGGCAGGAGAATTGCTTGAAGCAGGGAGGCGGAGATTGCAGTGAGCCGAGGTGTGCCACTGCACTCCAGCCTGGGCGACAGAGCAAGAGACTCTGTCTGAGAAAAAAAAAAAAAAAAAAAAGCTGGGCCTGGTGGCACACGCCTATAGTCCCAGCTTCTTGGGAAACTGAGACAGGAGAATTGCTTGAACCCGGGAGGTAGAGGTTGCAGTGAGACGAGGTCATGCCACTCTACTCCAGCCTGAGTGACAGAGCGAGACTCTGTCTCTCAAAGCAAAAAAAGAAAAAGAAAGAAATTATGTTGCTCCATACATCTTTGCTCTTATAAATGAATCATTTTGTTGTGGTTGGAGCACTTTCTTCTTGTTTGAAAGTTTGTTTTCACATTTTAAAAAATTAAGATATAGAGTGAAAAGTTTCTTGTCATTGTCTTTTAACTGCCTAGTTTTAAACCCCATCACTGTTTTTCCATTTCTATCGTATTAGAGTTTCTTTATACATATACAAGCAAATATTTATTTATTTATTTATTTTTTTGAGATGGAGTTTCACTCTTTCACCCAGGCTGGAGTGTAGTGGCGCAATCTTAGCTCACTGAACCCTCTGCCTTCCAGTTTCAAACGATTTTCGTGCCTCAGCCTCCCAAGTAGCTGGGATTACAGGCTCCTGCCACCGCCCGGCTAATTTGTGTATTTTTAGTAGAGACTGAGGTTTCTTCATGTTGGCCAGGCTGGTCTTGAACTCCTGACCTCGTGATCCACCCGCCTTAGCTTCCCGAAGTGCTGGGATTACAGGCGTGAGCCACTGGACCTGGCATATCTATTTATTTTTAAGACATGGTCTCATGCTGTTGCCCAGGCTGGAGTGCAGTGGTGCAGTCACGGCTCACTGCAGCCTTCACTTCCCGAACTCAGATGATTGTCCCACTTTAACCTCTCAAGTAGCTGGGACCACATGTGCGTGCCACCATGCCTAGCTAATTTTTTATATTTTTTGTAGAGAAGGGATTTTGCCATATTGCCCATGCTGATTTTCAACTCCTGGGCTCAAGCTGTCTGCCTGCCTCAGCCTCTCGAAGTGCTGGGATTACAGGTGTGAGCCCCACACTTGGCCAATGTTAGAACTTTATTGGGAAAGAATATTCAGGCATATGGTAAAGAATATTTAGGTATATTGTAATATGTTCCTGTTACGGAAATTCTGTACTTTTCCTATTGCTTACAATTCTGCTATTTAATGATTTTCGTCGCTATTATTTTGTTAACATTGAACAATTTGAGTACTACTAGTACTCAAACTTTAAAATACTTTAAAGTATTTAAACTTAGTTTAGGAATGCTGGTTGCCTAGTTCATGAAGTCTTATTTTATAATTTCATCTGTAATCCTAAATCTCAAACTATGGCAGAAAATCCAGGGCTCTGAGCAATGATATGAGTTTATTTTTCCAATTTCTGGAGTAAAGATCCCAGATGCTTTTCTCTGTCTTAGGCCTATTGTCTTGAAAAATGATAGTTAATTGTTCTGATAGAGAGAAAACTTGGGTCTGGTCTCTTGTCCTGCCTGTCAGAGCTGCTTACTTTGTAACCACTTTTTTTTTTTGAGATAGAGTCTTGCTCTGTCACCCAGGCTGGAGTGCAGTGGCGCGATCTCGGCTCACTGCAAGCTCCGCCTCCTGGGTTCACTCCATTCTCCTGCCTCAGCCTCCTGAGTAGCTGGGACTACAGGCGCCCACCACCATGCCCGGCTAATTTTTTTGTATTTTTAGTAGAGACCGGGTTTCACCGTGTTAGCCAGGATGGTCTCGATTTCCTGACCTCGTGATCCGCCCTCCTTGGCCTCCCAAAATGCTGGGATTATAGGCGTGAGCCACCGCGCCTGGCCGTAACCACTTAAATCTGCTGGTTGTGGGAAACTGCAAAGGCCTCCATATAACATTTTTTGTATGCCTACTATGTAAAGTAGTATGTAAAAGATATAAACATAGGTATGTTAGAAGATATGAAGATAAATTACAAGAAGATGCAGTCAGTAGACTAAAGACTACATGTATTAAAAGACTGCAGCTGGGTTTGGTGGCTCACACATGTAATCCTAACACTTTGGGAGGCTGAGGTGGGAGGACTGCTTGAGCCCAGGAGTTCGAGACCAGAGTGGGCAACAAAGTGAGACCCCATTTACAAAAAATATGAGAAAAATTAGCAGGGTATAGTGGTATGTGCCTGTGGTCCCAGCTACACAGGAGGCTGAGGTAAGAGAATCCCTTGAGCCCGGGAGGTCAGGCTGCATTGAGGCATGTTCTAGCCACTTCACTCCAGCCTGGGTGACAGAGTGAGACCCTGTCTCAAAAAAATGGAATAAAATAATTATAATACTAGGTGTAATATGTTTATAAATTAAGTAACTTGCATGTTAGGAACAAGTGCCCCTTAAGTAGGAATTATACCCTCATTCTGCACTTTTTACACCTTGGCTGTAAGTATGATAGGCTTACCAAATGCTGAAAATTCTTTTCTTTTTTTTTTTTTTTTTTTGAGACGGAGTTTTGCTCTTGTTGCCCAGGCTGGAGCGCAATGGCGCAATCTTGGCTCACCGCAACCTCTGCCTCCCGGGTTCAAGTGATTCTCCTGCCTCAGCCTTCCTGAGTAGCTGAGATTACAGGCATGTGCCACCATGCCCAGCTAATTTTGTATGTTTAGTAGAGACGGGGTTTCTCCATGTTGGTCAGGCTGGTCTCGAACTCCCGACCTCAGGTGATCCGCCTGCCTCAGCCTCCTAAAGTGCTGGGATTACAGGTGTGAGCCACTGTGCCCGGCTTTTTTTTTTTTTTTTTTTTGAGACGGAGTCTGATTGGCCCCTGTTCTCCTCCTGATTGTCCCTGTTGCCCCAAGGCTGTTTTAGACAGGACCAGGCATGTTCAGGGTGATATGGCTATAGACTCCAGGACCATTTTATTTTATTTATATTTATTTATTTATTTATTTATTTTTAGCAAGAGTTTTCTGTGTCTCCCAGGCTGGAGTGCAGTGGTGCGATCTCGGCTCACTGCAGCCTCCATCTCCTGGGTTCAAGTGATTCTCCTGCCTCAGTCTCTCAAATAGCTGGGATTACAGGTGCACACCACCATGCCCGGCTAATTTTTGTATTTTTAGTAGTGATGGGTTTCACCATGTTGGCCAGGCTGGTCTCAAATTCCTGACTACGGGTGATCCACCTGCCTCAGCCTCTCAAAGTACTGGGATTACAGGTGTGAGCCATTGCACGCAGTTGGACATTTTAACCAAAGAAAAATCAATCAGCTAGTTAACTTTCATGGAAGTATCAAAATGGTGTTGTCCAATGAAGTCTCATCTTGAATAAATTTAACTCTAATGCATTTCCTCTCTACGCATCACTCTTGTTATTAAAGTTCCTGATTCTCATTTTGCCTTGGAGATGTGATAGTTTTATTTATTTAGAGACAGAGCCTTGCTTTGTCACCCAGGATGAAGTGCAGTGGCATGATCTTGGCTCACTGCAACCTCTCCACCTGGGTTCCAACGATTCTTGTGCCTCAGCCTTAACATACAAACATATGAATTTTTTTCTTTTTTCTTTTTTTTTTTTTTTTGAGGTAGAATTTTGCTGTGTTGCCCAGGCTGGAGTTCAGTGGCACTATCTCGGCTTACTGCAACCTCTACCTTCCAGGTTCAAGGGATTCTTCTGCCTCAGCCTCCTGAGTAGCTTGGATTACGGGCACAGGCCACCACACCTGGCTAATTTTTGTATTTTTAGTAGAGATGGGGTTTTGCCAAGTTGGCCAGGCTGGTCTCCAACTCCTGACCTCAAGTGATCCACCCACCTTGGCCTCCCAAAGTTCTGAGATTACAGGTGTAAATCACCACGCCTGGCCGGTTTTTGATTTTTAAATGATTGAAAAAAAATTAAGAGATTATTTTGTGGCCTGTGAAAATTACATGAAATTCCGATTTCAGTGTTTATAAGTAATGTTTTATTGGAAATAACTGCTCATTTTTTTCCCATATTGTCTGTGGTTGTTTTCATGCTGCTACAGTGTCAGAGTTACTAGTCACAACAAAGATGTTAAGGTCTCCAAAACCTAAAATATTTACTAACTGGCTAAAGTAAAGGCTTGCTGGGCCTGGCTTGATGGCACACACCTGTAGTTGCAACTACTTGGGAGAGGCTAAGGTGGAAGGGTTGATTGAACCCAAGAGGTTGAGGCTGCAGTGAGCTGTGATCACACCACTGTACTCTAGCCTGGGTGACAGAGCAAGACCCTGTCTCTAAAAGAAAGAAAAAGAAAATAAGCTTGCCAGTCTGTGATGTAGATGAATTCTGGTCCCAGATTAATGGTCATATTACTGGATACTCAAGCTATTCTTTTCTTTTTTTTTTTGAGACGGAGTCTCTATTGCCCAGGCTGGAGTGCAATGGCATGATCTCGGCTCACTGTAACCTCTGCCTCCCTGGTTCAAGCGATTCTCCTGCCTCAAGCCTCCTGAGTAGCTGGGATTACAGGTGCGTGCCACCACGTCCGGCTAATTTTTGTATTTTTTAAAGTAGGGATGGGGTTTCACCATATTGGCCAGATTTGTGTCGAATTCCTGACCTTGTGATCCGCCTGCCTCAGCCTCCCAAAGTGCTGGGATTACAGGCATGAGCCACTGCGCCTAGTAAAAAAAAAAAAATTTTTAAAGAATATATATATGACATTTGTAGCTCATTGTTTTAGTGACTGTATAATATTTCATTGTATGGATATACCTTAATTTACCTAATCTATCCACTTCTGAGGAACAGTTAGGGTGTTTGCAATTTGTGTATGCGCGTGCTATGATAACCAGCATTCCAGTGAAACATCTTACATAGATCTTTATACATTTAAGTATATTTGTAGGTAAAAGTTCCAGAAGTATAATTAATGAACCAAATGGTATGTACCTTTACAATTTTGTTAGACTTTAAGTTATTCTCCAAAAATTTGTACCAGTTTACAACCACACCAACAGGCTATAAGAGTTTCTGAAACAACTCAATTGAAATCTAAACTTGAGAGAAGTAGTGTGGCTGGCCAGCAATGAGAACTGTCTGTCTTCAAGTGCCTTTGGGAACACTTATATACCTTATTAGCATTTCCTTTCAAAAAAAACAGTTGTCTTTGGATTTTGATTGTCAGGCATGTGACTACAGCCCAATTATTGGAAAGAGAAGAAGGAGGCTTTTTTTTTTCTCTTTTTGAAATGGAGTTTCGTCATTGTTACCCAGGCTGGAGTGCAATGGCGCGATCTTGGGCTCACTGCAACCTCCACCTCCCGGGTTCAAGCAATTTTCCTGCCTCAGCCTCCCAAGTTGCTGGGATTACAGGCATGTGCAACCACGCCCGGCTATTTTGCATTTTTAGTAGAAATGGGGTTTCACCATGTTGGCCATGTTGGTCTCGAACTCCTGACCTCAGGTGATCCGCCCACCTTGGCCTCCCAAAGTGCTGGGATTACAGGTGTGAACCACTGTGCCTGGCAAAGGAGGCTTTTTAAAATTTTTATTTTAAGAGACAAGATCTTGCCATGTTGCCCAGGCTGGAATGCAGTGGCTATTCACAGGCATGATCACTGCAGCTTTGAACTCCTGGGTCAAGCAATCCTCTAGCCTCAGTTTCCCAAGTCGCTGGAATTACAGGTGTGTGCACCGTCACACCCAGCTGGAGTATACATTTTTTTTTTTTTTTTTTTTTGAGACGGAGTCTCGCTCTGTCGCCCAGGCTGGAGTGCAGTGGCGCAACCTCGGCTCACTGCAAGCTCCGCCTCCCGGGTTCACGCAATTCTCCTGCCTCAGCCTCTCCAAGTAGCTGGGACTACAGGCGCCCGCCACCACGCCCGGCTAATTTTTTTGTATTTTTAGTAGAGACGGGGTTTCACCATGGTCTCGATCTCCTGACCTCGTGATCCGCCCGCCTCGGCCTCCCAAAGTGCTGGGATTACAAGCGTGAGCCACCGCGCCCGGCCTGGAGTATACATTTTAAAATAAAAATTGTCTTCTTTGAAATGTTCCTCAAATGTCTCAACTTTTAGTCTAAGTGTAAAAGTTTTGATAATCTAATTTCTTGTCCTCACAATCTTTTAAAATCAGGGGCAACTTCAGGAGTAAGGAGCATGTACGGTTCCTAGTTGAGCTTCTAATTGGCAGAGGCAGAGAGCCAAACACAGCTACATCAGCAGGGTCATACTGTTTTCAGGGAATGGAGATGTTAAGGCAGGTAAGGGTAAATTCCTAAAAAAAGTTAGATTTCTTTGCTGACTGATTTTCTTGCTCTAATAGGTCACTTGTCTTTCTCCTCATCTCATTTCTCTGCTTTTACAGTGAAGGTGATTATTTTATTCAATAGATGTAGGTTTTGTTCAGTGAATTTAGAACTTACTAGGAGGCTTTCACTTGCTTAGAGTAGGGTCAGAGTAGGAAGGTTATCTTTGTTGGTGCCTCAGCCTCCTGAGTAGCTGGGACTACAGGCGTGCACCAGCACACCTGGCTAATTTTTTTTTTGTATGTTTAGTAGAGATGGGGTTTCACCGTATTGGCCAGGCTGGTCTCCAACTTCTGGCCTCAAGCAATCCTCCCACCTTGGCCTCCTGAAGTGCCGGGATTACAGGCGTGAGCCACTGTGCCCAGCTGAGATTTGAATCTTTTAAATACCTACCAGAGCTATGTGATTTGGGATTGGTATTTTTGTAGTTTATTATAATTTCTTTTTTCTTTTTTTTTGAGACAGGCTGTTACTCTGTTGCCCAGGCTGGAATGCAGTGGTGCAGTCATAGCTCACTACAGGCTTGAACTTTGGGTTCTAGCAATCCTCTCTCTCCTTAGCCTCTCTAGTAGCTGGGACTACAGGCGTGTGCTGCTACACCTGGCTAATTTTTTTGCACTTTTTGTAGAGATGGGGTTTTACCATATTGCATAGGCTGGTCTCAGACTCCTGGACTCAAGCGATTGGCCTGCCTCAGCCTCCCAGAGTACTAGAATTATAGGCTTTAGTCACCATGCCTGGCTTGGGTTTTTTTTGTTTTTTGTTTTTTTTTCTGTTTGTTTTTTGAGACAGGGTCTCATTATGTTGCTTGAGCCAATCTAGAACTCCTAGCCTCAAGCCATCCTTTTGTCTCGGTCTTCCAAAGCATCGGGATTACAGGCGTGAGCCACCATGCCAGGCCCAAAGAACGAAATATTTGAATATAGACACATATATAGTTACTGAGGAAGTGCATCGTTTTCGGCAGTTCTTTAAAAAAATTTTTTTAAATATATTGGCTATCTAGCTTTGAGACCTTAACCTATATAGCAGCAGTGGTGATTTGAATTCATTACAATATAGTTGATATTTTTAGAAGACATAAATTCTGGGTCCCTATAGAAGAAATTTTTCTTAAGCAGAAACTTACACTTTCGAGCAATATAATGTAGTTTTGACTTTTTGTAGAAAATATTTATTTAGTCTCTCATCAGTTATTTTCCTGAGAAGCACTAATCTTTCTCTTGCACCCGCATTGGATAGTCTGAGATACTTAGCACCAAAAGTCAAGTAATCCTGTTTGAGGTAACTGTCTTTTGTTCACATTCTCCCCATCTTGCATAAGATCATTCTGTTCTCATCATATTAGAAGAAACAGAAAAGCCAAAATCAGATGATTTCAGTACTTTTCATCTTATTTTTAAAAAACAGGTGTTTTGGCCGGGCATGGTGGCTCACGCCTGTAATCCCAGCACTTTGGGAGGCCGAGGCGGGTGGATCACGAGGTCAGGAGATCGAGACCATCCTGGCTAACAACGGTGAAACCCCGTCTCTACTAAAAATACAAAAAATTAGCTGGGCAAGGTGGCGGGCACCTGTAGTCCCAGCTACTCGGGACGCTGAGACAAGAGAATGGCGTGAACCCCAGGGGGCGGAGCCTGCAGTGAGCGGAACCCCCCAGGGGGCGGAGCCTGCAGTGAGCCACTGCACCACTGCACTCCAGCCTGGGCGACAGCAAGACTCCGTCTCAAAAGAAAAAAAAGTGTTTTAAGAGCTATTTTAGTTCCCAAAGCCATGACCACAGTATTTTTTAATTAACTGGAAGTATTTGTTTAACCAATTTCTCTTTTTGAAAAGATCCTTCAAAAATGGATCTTACTAATGTTGCCTTGGATATAAAAAGCAATGAGTATAAAATCTGTAGTTTGATGACATTTTTTCCCTTAAGAAATTTATGGATGTGTTAGCAGAATATAGGATGATCTCCTGAACTCTCTGTGGTTAATATTTCAGTCAATATTAGGAGTTGCTTCATTGACCTTGAAAATTTTCCTGTTCATGGCTGGGCACAGTGACTCACGCCTGTAATCCCAGCACTTTGGGAGGCCGAGGCAGGCAGATCACCTGAGGTTGGGAATTCGAGACCAGCCTGACCAACATGGAGAAACCCCATGTCTACTAAAAATACAAAATTAGCTGGGTGTGGTGGTGCATGCTTATAATCCCAGCTACTCAGGAGGCTGAGGCAGGAGAATTGCTTGAACCCGGGAGGCGGAGGTTGTGGTGAGCAGAGATCGTGCTGTTGCACTCCAGCCTGGGCAACAAGAGCGAAACTCCATATCCAAAAAAAAAAAAAGAAAGAAAATTTTACTGTTCACTCTTACAGGCCCTCAAGCCATTCTGTTTTTATGGTCCCTCTTACTTTCCCTTTTGTTTCAGATTATCCCCTTTATCTGACCTACTTGTCACCCAGGCTGGAGTGCAGTGGCGCAATCTCGGCTCACTGCAAGCTCTGCCTCCCGGGTTCACGCCATTCTCCTGCCTCAGCCTCTCCGAGTAGCTGGGACTACAGGCGCCCGCCACCACGCCCGGCTAATTTTTTTGTATTTTTAGTAGAGACGGGGTTTCACTGTGGTCTCGATCTCCTGACCTCGTGATCCGCCCGCCTCGGCCTCCCAAAGTGCTGGGATTACAAGCGTGAGCCACCGCGCCCGGCCTCATGCAGCTTTCTTTAATGCTATTTAGAGACGTCCTTGTTAGATGGAATTTTTTTTTTAAATATATTTTCAAGAGACAGAGTCTCATTCTGTTGCCCAGGCTAGAGTGCAGTGGCTGTATCATAGCTTACTACAGCCTAGAACTACTGGGCTCAAGTGATCCTCCCACTTTCTCCTGAGGAGCTGGCACTACAGGCGCATGCCACAGCACCTAGCTAATTCTTTTTTTTTTTGTAAAGACAGAGTCTTGCTATGTTGCCCAGGCTGGTCTTGAACTCCTGGTTTAAGTGATCCTCCCACCTCAGCCTCCCAAAGTGCTGGGATTATAGGCATGAGCCACTACTCCCGGCCCAGATGGATTTTTGAAGAGCCTTTCTTATTTCCAAAGTCAGAGGTATAAAAGTCTCAATGAACAGCATACTCAGCCCTAACCTTAGCTGTGATCATCAGACAGACATCTTTGTAGATAAAAAGAAACAGGTAACTGAAGCTATATGGATAAAGGAAGGACCCAAATACTGCATATCTTAGATTCAAGAGTACCTCATTATATTGCCAATAAATTTTTAGTAACATGTCTCCTTTGCCCCTCAGATGTCTCTGTTCTTTTTATTTTTTCTTCTTTTTTTTTATTTTTATTTTTTTGGGAGATGGGATCTCACTCTGTTGCCTAGGCTAGAGTGCAGTGGCATGATCGTGGCTCACTGCAGCCCCAATCTCTTGGGCTTAAGTGATCCTCCCATGTCAGCCCCCCAAGTAACTGGGACTACATGCATGTGCCACCATGACTGGTTGGCTCTGTACCTCTTGTATCTGACTGTCATCAGCATTAAGCCAAGGAAATACTACCAATCTCTTGTTTATCAGTTTTTGTAAACTTTTTTTTTTTTTTGAGACGGAGTCCCGCTCTGTCACCCAGGCTGCAGTGCATTGGTGCGATCTTGGCTCACTGCACCCTCTGCCTCCCGGGTTCACCTGATTCTCTCATGCCTCAGCCTCCCGAGTAGCTGGGACTACAGGCACGTTCCACCACACCCAGCTAATTTTTTTGTTTGTTTGTTTTTGAGACGGAGCTTCGCTCTTGTTGCCCAGGCTGGAGTGCAATGATGCCATCTTGGTTCACCACAACATCTGCCTCCTGGGTTCAAGGGATTCTCCTGCCTCAGCCTCCCGAGTAGCTGGGATTACAGGCACGTGCCACCATGCCTGAATAATTTTGTATTTTTAGTAGAGATGGGGTTTCTCCATGTTGGTCAGGCTGGTCTTGAACTCCTGACCTCAGGTGATCCACCCGCCTTGGACCCACAAAGTGCTGGGATTACAGGCATGAGCCACCTCGCCCAGCCTTTGTTTGTTTTTTTGAGACGGAGTCTCGACCTGTCACCCAGGCTGGAGTCCAGTGGAGCAATCTCGACTTACTGCGACCTCTGCCTCTCGGGTTCAAGCGATTCTCCTGCCTCAGCCTCCCGAGTAGCTGAGGCGTGTGCCACCATGCCTGGCTAATTTTTTGTATTTGTAGTAGAGACGGGGTTTCACCGTGTTAGCCAGGATGGTCTCGATCTGACCTCGTGATCTGCCCGTCTTGGCCTCCCAAAGTGCTAGGATTACAAGGCATGAGCCACCGTGCCTGGCCCGTAAACTTTTTTTTAACTGAGGTATAATATACATACAGAAAAGTAGTTTAATTATAAGGTGACCACCCAAATAGAGATATAGAAGACCCAGAAGTCTTTTTTTGTTTTTTGAGACAGAGTCTTGCTCTGTCGCCCATGCTGGAGTGCAATGGCACGAATTCAGCTCACTGCAACCTCTGCTTTCCGGGTTGAAGTGATTTTCTTGCCTCAGCCTCCCGAGTAGCTGTAACTGCAGGCATGTGCCACCACACCTGGCTAATTTTTGTATTTTTAGTAGAGACGGGGTTTCACCATGTTGGCCAGGCTGGTTTTGAACTCTTCACCTCAAGTGATCTGCCCGCCTCCACCTCCCAAAGTGCTGGGATCACAGGCGTAAGCCACTTGCCCAGTCCCAGAAGTCTTTTTTATGTTCTCTCCTAGTCATTACCCTCCTCCACTTCAACAGGTAGCCACTATTCTGACTTCCCCTGGTAGTATTTGTGTTCAACTACAAGCTTGAGACTTGGTAATAATTGCCACAAACCTCCTTGAAGATAAAGTCATGTTGTTGGTGTTTAATATAGTGGTTCCAGTTAGTATGGGGAAATTTTTTGGAGTTTTTATTTTTTTTTTTTTGAGATGGAGTCTTGTTCTGTCGCCCAGGCCAAGCACAGTGGTGCGATATCGGCTCACTGCAGCCTCCGCCTCCCGGTTTCAAGCAATTCTCCCATCTCAGCCTCCTGAGTAGCTGGGATTACAGGCACCTGCCACCACGCCTGGCTAATTTTTATATTTTCAGTAGAGATGGAGTTTCACCATGTTGACCAGGCTGGTCTCGAACTCCTGACCCTGTGATCCACCCACCTTGGCCTCTAAAATGCTGGGATTACAGGCACGAGCCAGTGTGCCCGGCCAAGAATAAACTTCTAAAAGTTCAGATTTACTTAGGGGAAGGAGTAAACTTACTTTATTTTTTTTTGAGACCGAGTCTTGCTCTGTTGCCCAGGCTGGAGTGCAGTGTTGTGATCTCGGCTCACTGCAACCTCTGCCTCCTGCAGCTCAAGCAATCCTTCCACTTCAGACTCTCACTTCAGCCTCTTGAGTAGCTGGGACTACAGGTGTGCACCACCCTGCCCAGCTAACTTTTTGTCTTTTTTTGTAGAGACTGGGTTTCGGCATGTCACCCAGGCTGGTGTGAAACTTCTGGGCTCAAGTGATCTGCCTGCCTCAGTCCCAAAGTGCTGGGATTACAGACGTGAGCCGGCCCATGCCCAGCTGGGATAAACTTTTTAAGGTGAATATTTACTGCCCTGTAAAATGATAAACCTGCCTACTATACCAAATCCTAGTAACAACAGTCAGAATTTTGACAAATCTTTATGTCACCGAATTGAAAAGTGTCACTGTTTTTCCTGTAGGTTCCATGTGCTCATCAGTGCTAATGGGCAAATCTCAGCTAATAGACTGCTAGAAGTTTCCTCTAGGTAAAATCCAGACTAGACAGGTTTTTCCTCTTGTACTGTGTTTAGGTACAGCTTCACAGAACTTGATCCACTCCTCTGCATGAATGTTTTCTTCCCTCATTTCAATAAAGAAGATTTCTTGGCCGGGCGCAGTGGCTCACGCCTGTAATCCCAGTACTTTGGGAGGCCGAGGCAGGTGGATCACGAGGTCAGGAGTTCAAGACCAGCTTGACTAACATTGTGAAACCTCGTCTCTACTAAAAATACAAAAATTAGCCAGGCGTGGTGGCATGTGCCTGTAATCCCAGCTATTTGGGAGGTGGAGGTAGGATAATTGCCTGAACCTGGGAGGCAGAGGTTGCAGTAAGCCGAGATGGCACAACTACACTCCAGCCTGGGTGACAGAGGGAGACTGTCTCCAAAAAAAAAAAAAAAAGGTTTCTAACAAGTCTACTGGATACTGTCTAATGTTGGGCCCATTTTGATGACAAAATTATTTTATAATATTGTTGGACAGAAGCGATGAATGTCCAGAATTTCACATTGGCATATCTTATCCATCAATTCTGATTTTAAACTCCTTGACCATTTACTAGTCAATTGTTATGAGCAGCTATGTATTCACGTATCCCTCTACAGTCTAGAGAGTTCTAGGTGAGTGATGCTGCTTTGACCCTGAAAGACCCCTTTACTTATCAGTTTATTTATTTTTCCCTTGGATTCAATAGGAGGGAATACTTATTTTAGTATATTTAATATTTGGTCAGCTAGATCTTTTTTCCTAGATATCTGATCTTTAGCCTTAATGTGTCTTACCTTAACTAGTGGTAGTGTTCTATATACTATAATAGTCTTGTTATCTATTTTACTCTTGAGTTTTGTGAGTGACTTATGCTGCTTCTAGTTAGGCCTGGGAACTCTGTCCCTAATTGTCTTTTCTTTTTCTTTTTTTGAGACGGAGTCTCACTCTGTTGCCAGGCTAGAGTGGTGCAGTGACATGATCTCGGCTCACTGCAACCTCCGCCTCCTGGGTTTAAGCAATTCTCCTGCCTCAGCCTCCCGAGTAGCTGGGACTACAGGCATCTGCCACGACGCCTGGCTAATTTTTGTATTTTTAGTAGATACGGGGTTTCACCGTGTTGGCCAGGATGGTCTCGATCTCTTGACCTCATGATCCGCCCGCCTCAGCCTCCCAAAGTGCTGGGATTACAGGCGTGAGCCACCGCACCCGGCCATAAACTCTGCCCCTAATTTTCATTGTGCTTGTGTCTTTTAGTAATTATGTTAAATCTAGCCATTACTTTTATTTTTAAATTTTAGTCAGTTTTTGGATAGGTGATATATGCACATGGTAGAGAATTCACAATTGGAAAAAGTTTACAGTAAAAAAGGACATCTCTTTCTTTGGAGACAGAACTTAATCTACTTCTTTTCCCTCCCCTTCCCCCCCCCCACACTTCCCTCCTCTTACCCTTCCCCTCCCATTTTTCCTTCCCTTCGCCTCTCCCCCCCACCTCTTTTTTTTTTTTATGAGATGGAGTTTCACTCTTGTTGCCCAGGCTGGAGTGCAGTGGCATGATCTCAGCTCACTATAAACTCTGCCTCCTGAGTTCAAGCAATTCTCCTGCCTCAACCTCCCAAGTAGCTGGGATTACAGGCGCCCGCCACCACACCTAGCTAATTTCTTATATTTTGAGTAGAGATGGGGTTTCACCATGCTGGCCAGGCTGGTCTTGAACTGCTGACCTCAGGTGACCCACCCGCCTTGGCCTTCTGAAATGCTGGGATTACTGGCATGAACCACCACTCCTGGCTGCCTTCCCTTTCCTTTTTTTTTTTCACCCCTTCTTTTCCTTTCCCTTCCCTTTTTCCTTTCCTTTCTTTTCCTTTTTTATTTGTTTCTTTGAGGCGGAGTCTCGCTGTCGCCCAGGCTGGAGTGCAATGATGTGATCTCAGCTCACTGCAACCTCCGCCTCCCAGGTTCAAGCAGTTCTCCTGCCTCAGCCTCCTGAGTAGTTGGGATTACAGGCGCCCACCACCACACCTGGCTAATTTTTGTATTTTTAGTAGAGACGGGGTTTTGCCATGTTGGTCAGGCTGGTCTTGAACTCCTGACCTCAGGTGATCCTCCCACCTCGGCCTCCCAAAGTGCTGGGATTACAGGCATGAGCCACCACACCTGTTGGCACATTTTATTAAAGAAAAATTTTGCATGGTTTACTTTTCGCCAGTCTGTTCTGGCATGCTTTTAATGATATCAGAATCACCGGGCTTAACGATAGCCATTGTGCAAACTCTAGTATTTTCTACATGCCTTACAGTTATTGCCACTGTAATGATGGATGCCAGTTTTGGCCAACATGGTGTTTAATACTCTATTTTGGATTTCCTTAAAGATGGGCATTTGTTGGTGAGGATGACCAATTTCACTTTAAATAAGTTGGAGCCTAGAGTTGATCAACTCCAGCCGCTTTTTCATCCTCTGCAGCCACCAGCTTTCTGTCTTAGGTTCAGGATGGCCCCCAACCAAGAGCAGCTGCTAGGCTGGCTGGGAAGCAAGAAAGCCTGTTTCTTGTTATCTTTCTTTCTTTTTTTTTTTTTTTTTTTTGAGACGGAGTCTTGTTCTGTCGCCTAGGCTGGAGTGCAGTGGTGTGATCCTGACTCACTGCAACCTCTGCCTCCTGGGTTTGTGCGATTCTCCTGCCTCAGCCTCCTGAGTAGCTAGGACTACAGGCGCGTGCCACCACGCCCAGCTAATTTTTTGTATTTTTAGGAGAGACGGGGTCTCACCGTGTTAGCCAGGATGGTCTTGATCTCTTGAGTTTGTGATTGCTTGCCTCGGCCTTCCATAATGTTGAGATTACAGGCGTGAGCCACCGCACCCGACCTCTTATCTTTGTGGGGTTTTTTTTGTTTTTTTTTTTTTGTTTTTTTTTTTTTGAGACAGAGTTTCACTCTCGTTGCCCAGGCTGGAGTGCAATGGCGCGATCTTGGCTCACTGCAACCTCTGTCTCCCGGGTTCAAGTGATTCTCCTGCCTCAGCCTCCCGAGTGCCTGGGATTACAGGCATGCCCCCATGCCTGGCTAATTTTTTGTATTTTTAGTAAAGATGAGTTTCTCCATGTTAGTCAGGCTGGTCTCGAACTCCCGACTTCAGGTGATCCGCCCACCTCGGCCTCCCAAAGTGCTGGGATTACAGGCGTGAGCCACCGCGCCCCGCTGGCCTCTTATCTTTCTATTGGTAATCTAGACGTTTGTAAATTTACTGTGACTTCTTTTTTTTTTTTTTTTTTTTTTTATTCTGAAGAACTTACATACCCCAATAGAGTACAAAGTAATTAACTTTCATGTGCCCATCACAAGCTTCAAAAATTACTAACATTTTGCTGTGCTTTACAGTTAATTTTAATGTTGAAAATACAGAGAACATATGAAAATAAGTAACATGTGAGTGTATTTTAAATTTGACCTTCACACATCTACAACTTTCCTCTTGCCAGCTGTTTCCTTTTATGTTGTCTCCATCTTTCTCATTAGTGTAATTATGAGGGGAGTTAATTGTGTGATTGTCTTGAAATTCCGATAACTGGATGGCTCACAAGTCTACCAAGTTTGAGTAAAGTAAATTCTGAACTTGCCTGCCCAGAGTGATTTATAATTATACATGGTACATTCTTTGTTGTTGTTTTTTTTTTTTGGAGATGGGGTTTCGCTCTTGTTGCCCGGGCTAGAGTGCAATGGCATGATCTCGGTTCACCAGAACATCCGCCTGCTGAGTTCAAGCAATTCTCCTGCCTCAGCCCGCTGAGTAGCTGGGATTACAGGGATGTGCCACCACGCCCTGCTAATTTTGTATTTTTAGTAGAGATAGGTTTTCTCCATGTGGTCAGGCTTGTCTCGAACTCCCGACCTCAGGTGAGCCACCACACCTGGCCTGATACATTCTATTTTTATTCAATAATTAGATCTAGTTCTAGCATAGCCTGTTGAACATAGCAATTCAGTGAGGTGATTATTAAAGTGGAGGGCAAATTAAAAGATTTATGGAAGTCACTGACTGTATGGCTGTGATAACTTTTTAATCTTAGGTTTTCTATTATTACTCCTCATGGTTTGGGGCTCTTTTAAGTCAGAGATTGAGTAGAACGTCACTATATAGAGGGTAGCTGTATTTTTTTTCTTTTTTGCATTGTTTATGATTTCAGAGGATAAAGATAAGAGCAACCTTCACAACAGAAGTGAAAGATGAGAAGCTTAAGGTACAGTAAAATGTCTGAAGCTCTAAGTGAAACTGTTGATAGGCTGGGATTTCTACTCTTGGAAGGCTAGAGAGGAAGAGACACTTAGATACTTAGCAAAAAGCCAGGCCAAAAAGTAGAACTCAAGTGCTTAGAAAATCTGTGGCAAAAGAGATAAATGTGACTACTAAAACTACTTTTCTCTTTCGTCTGTGGCACTTAGTTGATAACAGTTGTTAGCACATTTAGATGTTCAAGTTTAATTTTTATTGTCAGATAAGTATGAACACTTGTGACTTGCCTAAAAAGAACTTGGTCCTCCTGCAAAGATAGAGGGAAGGTGCAGATCGGAGTGAATGAAAATAATCAGCAATCAAGTATTAAGAAATGAAGTATTTGCACACCTCATCACTGGGAATCAATAGCATGCTGCTGATACAGGATGAGAATAAGTTAGGGATTTAGGACTATTCTAGTTAGGTGGTATCTTGTAGACACTACTAGAGATACTTTGTCTTTTGGAAGACAGAAATTATTCTGTAGGTATTAAATACTAATATAATGCTCTATATGATTTTCATGTTTCTTTTTCCAATGATAGGCAGTGGAATCCCCCAGTTGCCTTAGGAAAATGTATACCACCCTTACAGAAGAGACTGGCCTAGACACATCTTGTGCTATATGATAAATGAAAAAGTTGATCCGTTTACTTTCTATTCCTGTATGATGATTAAGTCATTGAGTAGTGTATGGCAGTAATTTTTTTTTTTTTTTTTTTTGAGACAGAGCCTCACTGTGTTGCCCAGGCTGGAGTGCAGTGGCGTGATCTCGGCTCACTACAACCTCCGCCTCCCAGGTTCAAGTGATTCTCCTGCCTTAACCTCCTGAATAGCTGGGATTACAGGTGCCTGCCACCATGCCTGGCTAATTTTTGTATTTTTAGTAGAGACAGGGTTTCACCATGTTGGCCACGGTGGTTTCTAACTCCTGTCCTCAAGTGATCCCAGCCGCCTTGGCCTCCCAGACAGAGTACTGGGATTACAGGCATGAACCACCACACCCAGCCTGCAGTAATTTTTTATGCTTATTTGCAATACTTGAATCAACAGAAGTCTTTATGGCCTCTACAGTTATCTTACTTCCTGTAAACCCATAATGAGTTAACACATTAAGGAATATGCTTTGACTGTGTACAGTGGCACACACCTTAGCCCCAGCCACTGGGACAACATAGCGAAACCTTGTCGCTTTAAAAAAAATAAAATAGGAGTACTACTTTGAGAAGAACAGTACTCCCTAATTTAAATGCTGTCTCAGGACTTGAAGTCTTGTTCTCATTTCTTGTGTCTGTGTTAAGACTCAGTCCGTATTCTGCATTATAAGGTAGTGTACCTAGTTTTTACTTTAGCCAAAATTTTGATAAATACATTTTCCCAAATAGTGGTAGACACTTCACTTTTCAATCAATCAGTCGTTGATTTGTAACTCCCAGGTGATTGAAAACTGACTACCCTTGTTAGACTAAACTGCCTTTTTCCAGAGAACTCACCAGTGCACATTAGCTTGGGTGTAATTCCCAATTTGTGTATCAGGGATTGGGAAAGCAATTGGTTTTCTTTGTATTAGTGCTTGATTGCCTGGTATACTATTTCTAAACGTGGAGAGGAATCCTCATCTCCGAAGAATTGATGTTTTCTTTTGACTAGTTGAGCTATTTTCCGCTTAATGAAGAAAAAATGTAACTTTTTGACCATATGAATGGGGTTTGGCTGTTCTGTGATCTGATTTGTTGTTGTAATAGTAATTTTGAAGCATCATGATCTGATTTCTCCAAATAGACTAGACCCACTCAAAGCAGACAGGACTATAAGGAGGTAGAAGAGGACTAGCAGCTAGATAAACGAATTTTGGCTTGTTTTATTGGACACCAGTGAATAATTTAAGTGTAAGTTAACCATTTAGCCATGTTTCAGTGTAATGTTGGCTTTTTAAAAAAATAGCTATTTTTCAGCCAGGCGCAGTGGCTCATGCCTGTAATCCCAGCGCTTTGGGAGACTGAGGCGGGCGGATCATGAGGTCAGAAGATTGAGACCATCCTGGCTAACACGGTGAAACCCCGTCTCTACTAAAAATACGAAGAAAAAAAGTTAGCTGGGCGTGCTGTCAGGCGCCTGTAGTCCCAGCTAGTCGGGAGGCTGAGGTCCCAGCTAGTCGGGAGGCTCAGACAGGAGAATGGTGTGAGCCCGGGAGGCAGAGCTTGCACTAAGCCGAGATAGCGCCACTGCACTCCAGCCTGGGTGACAGAGCGAGACTCCGTCTCAAAAAAAAAAAAAGGAAAAAAGCTATTTGTCAGCCTTTGTAAAGGTTCTAATACTGATCTGACTGCTGAGTCCAAGGATATACAGTCATGCCCCACGTAATGGTAGTCCCATAAGGTTGTAACATCATACTTTTGCCATACATTTGCTATGTTTAGATATGTTTAAACAAATACTTACCATTGTGTTATAATTGCCAATATAGTAACAGACTATATAGGTTTATAGCCTAGGAGCAATAGGCTATACCATCTAGGTTTGTTTAAATATACTTTACGATGTTCACACAACAGTGAAATCGCCTAATCATGTATTTTTCAGAATGTATCCCTGTTGTTAAGCAACACATAACTGTATGTTAAAATGGGGACAAAGATTTAGCAAGTTATTTATAAAATTTGTAAAGGGCAAAGATAAAGACTGTTTTTGCCAGTTTATGATATTACTGAGTTTTTGTTAAGTGGTTCTATGAAGTTTATATTTCTTTTGTAGGAGTACCTTTAAGCGTTCATTTGCAATCAATTTGAACTCTGTTGCCTAAGCCTGGATATCACCTCTTTTCTTATGCTATTCTTTGTGATTTGATCCTCCCAGACATCATTTATCAAATTCTATTTGTATCTAGTTTGTACATCTTTAGATCTTTAGTTTTCCTTTTTTTTTTTTTTTTTTTTGAGACAGAGTCTTGCTCTGTCGCCCAGGCTGGAGAGCAGTGGCGCCGTCTTGGCTCACTGCAGGCTCCGCCTCCTGGGTTCACACCATTCTTCTGCCTCAGCCTCCCGAGTAGCTGGGACTACAGGTGCCCGCCACCACGCCCGGCTAATTTTTTTGTCTTTTTAGTAGAGACGGGGTTTCACCATGTTAGCCAGGATGGTCTCCATCTCCTCGTGATCCACCCACCTTGGCCTCCCAAAGTGCTGGGATTACAGATGTGAGCCACCGCGCCCAGCCCACACTCAGCTAATTTTGTATTTTTAGTAGAAACGGGGTTTCACCATGTTGGCCAGGCTGGTCTCGAACTCCTAACCTCGGGCGATCCACCCGCCTCTGCCTCCCAAAGTGCTAGGATTGCAAGCGTGAGCCACCATGCCCGGCCCCCTTTTTTAAAATTTAAATATTTTTCCTTTACTTGTCACTGACTTGAAGCTCATGTCCTTAGCTTTTCAAAAGTAGTCCTGGGTGAAATTATCTCTGAGTGGAGATCATACATGCCTGTCAGAGAGTTTATATGTTTTTACTTCCATCATATTTGGCTAATATTTTCTTTAATCCAGTGGGTAAAGTGGAGATTGGCAAGGCAAGCATGGTTACCCTGGAGAACTGCTCAAGGCATCATGGTATAGTGGAAAGCATACGGGCTTTGGAGCCATCCTCTAATTGTGAGCTGTATGAGTGACTTCATTTAAGCTTTTTAAAATTCCACTGAATTAATTTCCATATCCAGAAGATGGAGAACAGGGCCGGGCACATTGGCTCACACCTGTAATCTCAGCACTTTGGGAGGCCGAGGCGGGAGGATCACTTCAGGCCAGGAGTTTGAGACCAGCCTGGCCAACATGATGAAACCCTGTGTCTACTAAAAATACAAAAATTAGCTGGGCGTGGTGGCAGGCCCATGTAATCCCAGCTACTTGGGAGGCTGAGGCAGGAGAATTGCTTCAACCCGGGAGGCAGAGGTTGCAGTGAGCTGAGATCGCACCATTGCACTCCAGCCTGGGCAACGGAGTGAGACCGTCTCAAAAAAAAGAAATAAATAAAAAGAAAATGGAGAAAAGATCCTACCTTCCTGGCTTAGTGCATTAAATGCTCAGTGAATGTAGATCTTTTTCTTAACTTTAGATAATTTGGTATTCTTTAGATAAGTTGGTAATATTTACCAAGAGGAAGTTTTTTTTTTTTTTTTTTTTTGAGATGAAGTCTCGCTCTTGTCCCCCAGGCTGGAGTGCAGTGGTGCGATCTCGGCTCACTGCAGCGTCATCCTCCCAGGTTCAAACGATTCTCCTGCCTCAGCCTCCCTAGTAGCTGGGATTACAGGCACCTGCCACCACGCCCCGCTAATTTTTTTTTTGAGGTGGAGTCTCACTCTGTCGCCCAGGCTGGAGTGCAGTGGAGCGATCTCGGCTCACTGCAGGCTCCGCCTCCTGGGTTCACGCCATTCTCCCACCTCAGCTTCCCAAGTAGCTGGGACTACAGGCACCCGCCACCACCACGCCTGGCTAATTTTTTTGTATTTTTAGTAGAGACGGGGTTTCACCGTGTTAGCCAGAATGGTCTCAATCTCCTGACCTCGTGATCTGCCCGCCTCGGCCTCCCAAAGTTCTGGGATTATAGGCATGAGCCACTGCGCCCAGCCACGCCTGGCTAATTTTTGTATTTTTAGTAGAGATGGGGTTTCACCATGTTGGTCAGGCTGGTGTAGAACTCTGGACCTCAGGTGGTCTGCCCACCTCAGCCTCCCAAAGTGCTGGGATTATAGGCGTGAGCCACCACGCCCGGCAAAGGGGAAGTATTGTTTTTTTTTTTTTTTTTTTTTTTTTTTGAGACGGAGTCTTTCTCTGTCCCCCAGGCTGGAGTGCGGTGGCGCGATCTCGGCTCACCGCAACCTCCACCTCCTGGGTTCACGCCATTCTCCTGCCTCAGCCTCCCGAGTAGCTGGGACCACAGGCGCCCGCCAACACGCCCGGCTAACTTTTTTGTATTTTTTTAGTAGAGACGGGGTTTCACCGTGTTAGCCAGGATGGTCTCGATCTCCTGACCTCATGATCCACCCGCCTCGGCCTCCCAAAGTGCTGGGATTACAGGCTTGAGCCACCGTGCCCGGCCAGGGGAAGTATTTTTAAATTTAGTTTTCACCTCACACAATTAAGTATTTCGGTTTTTGGTGAGTATGAGCTGAAAAGAGTAGGGTCTCTGCCTACTATATAGTTTTTAATTTTCCAAGGCTCTGAAGATACCTCTTGGCTTGAGAGCATCTGCAGTACCTCTGGCCTACTAATCAATCCAACATATAGAAGGAGATACAGTAAACGTAGAGTACTGCCTCAGCCTCTACAATGTTGAAGATTTAACTCATGGCAATCAATGGTAATTGCTACAGACAGCTTAATTGTATCTAAGCTTTTTATATTAAAAACTGATTAAAAAAAAAAAAGACCAGTGCAGTCAGATGTATTCAGCAGACTTACGTGGGAATTATCTTTGAATGGGTTGTTAAAAAATAGACAATCATACTTACCCTCATCAACATGGAACTAGTGAGCTTCAGTTTAAAATTCATAATTGGTTTCCTGTGGAAATGTGATGAATGAGAAGACATAATCTATTTTGCTTGCCACATTTATCATGTTTTCCTTTATGTTGTAAAATGATAACAGTGTCTAGATCTGGATACCTCTGATGGTCTCCTATTAAGAGCACCTTATTGTGACTGAGATAGTACGGTATCAACCACTTGAAGCTCAGCTCGTGTTGTAGATAAAGGGTTTTCCTTTGTAGTTTGTAAATTGTTGAATTTCTTATGCCAGTGGCCAGTACTACTTAGTTTCGATTTAGCTCAGTGTTAATTTTCTGAAAATTGAAGTTAATATTATATGGCTCAGGAAAACTTTTATTTAGAAATAATATTTTTGCGTAGGGTGAAGATTATTTTTCTCCGTATTTGCTAGAAACTTTAATATTTGAGAAGAACAAGGGCTTTGTGAGAGACTCTGATGGAGGCAGTAATTATGATGTGAGTTTCAGAGGTCCAAATGAGGCAAGCATTTGGAATGACATATTCATGGGAGATATCGTTTGAAAAGTAAGAAAATCCCTCCCCCCTTATTATTCCTTGTTACGATTTATAACTAGTTGATCAGATAGACAAAGATCCTAGAGCAAAGGTCCTCAGCCAGTAGATCTCCAAGAAAACAATTACCATTGCCCTTCTTCCTCTTTGGTTTGCTTAGATTTCTTCCCCATTATTTTCTGACCCCATATCAGCACTTTGGGGAAGTGAAAAGTCCTTATAAAATGATTGGAACAAGTTGCTCTAAAACAGAAAAGGGAAAGTTAATCAGAGACCAGGCTTAGATATGTCTAGCATCTGGATTTGTCTATAGAATGACATAGGGATGTGTGTGTGGTAAGTGGGATATGGTAGGTGAGGAGGTGCTAGAATGCAAAGACTAAAGTGTTCTAGCTATGACACAGGAAAGTGGAATAATATTGCAATCATACTATGGCTGGGCTTAAAGCATTAACAATTTTTTTAATTGCAGTAAAGCATACATAACAAAGGCCTAAGCTGTTTTTAAAGAATGCATGGGTACTATCTTGACTACTTTGCTGTGAAACCTTGCTTTGCTTTGTGTTAGGTGCGGATTCAGCTGCCCTGAACAGTGTCAATGGATCGGGTTAAATCAGATGTCCTACTTGTAGGACAGCTTCAGGAAAAAAGAAAAATTAATGAATACACCTGCTGTCTTATTAGTACCTGTTCCCTAGCACTAGCAATAGGGATAAAGAAAAGAAGTTTGGTGGGCAGTATGTCTTCATTTTGTTGTAATTTGGGGTGTGCTTTGGTATTGATGCTGCGATTTCCTATCTTGGATGTTGGCTTTGGAAACTAAACAGTTAAAGCATCATGATTTGAGAGGAAACTAGCTCTCATTCATGAAGGCAAAGTTTGGCACTAGGCCACAATAATGGGGGGATAGTTAGGGTGGGGAGACTAACAGACTTTTTTGTACCACAAATGACTTTTAAAAATTAAGAGATAATTCCATGTCCTGAGGTTATAAACCGGCTACAACTGGTTTTTCTCTCCCTCCCTCCTGCCCCCGCTAGGCATCATGGGTAAAAGTAAGCATCCCCCTGTTTCTTTTGTTTAATATAGCAGTACGCCATGTGATTGGCAGGGCAGTGCCCGCTTGGAGACCGGGTTTGCGCAGGGCTCTCAAGGGGGCTGGCACGCTTGGGGGCCACCTCTGTGCTACAGAAAGAGCTTCTCTACAGTAGAAAAGAGACGATAGAAAAGAGAAAGAAAAGGGACCCTCCACACACACACGACCCTCCACACACACACACACACACACACACACACACACACATACACGAAAAAAACCTAAACCCATCTCATTATTTTCCTCCTTTTTCTGTTCTCTTTCTGTATTTCTTATCTCTCACACTTTTCTGGAAGCTAGAGGAAGGAACGGAAAAATGTATACCTTTAAGTACTTTTAACTGTCTTGCCCTCCCCAATCCTTATTTTTCTTTGCTAAAAGCAGAAACTCGAAATCTCTTTGAGTTCTTTCTAGTAGTTTTTGGCTATGTGTAGAAGGTAATACGCCGAGGTTTCTAATGGGGTTGAAGTAATAAACACTGTTGCATTAAAAAATTTTGTTGCAGAATTATTGTTTCTCATACAAAGCTCCTTTCGGTTTGGATCTTCTTTCCCTCTGCTTCATCCATTTGCTATAATGGTAAGGGTCTGTGGCTTCTGGTTGTCTTCAAGCTGAAGCAATAAGGAGAGTGTTATATTAAGGTTTTCTCTTTCTCCTTCCTCCCCTTTTTAAAAATTTCTTTTGTCTGTAGCAGTGATGGTTCTAGCTCCCCCTTACCCTCTCTACCCCTCCTCTTTTCCATGTCAGCTCCAACCCTGCTCTGTGAATGGAGTCAACCAGCTGACTGAGTGTTGGCATCATGCCAGGGGCTGCAAAGCAATGAGAATGTGCGCGCGCGCTCGTGTGTGTAAGTGTATACAGAACACAAAGGGAAAGGCCTGCAGTCTAGGAAATCACAGGCCATTATATAAGGAAGTCTGCGTCATCTCTTCTTGCTTGGGCTGATGGACAAGGAGAGGGAGGGGGGAGGCTTAGAGCAAGAAAAAGACCCTTTTGACACACCCACACATACACTTTTTTCCTTGCTGTCTTAGAAAAAAAAAGGTATTTGTGTTGTGGCAAAATGAGAGAGCTTCTGTGTGCAAGTGGTATTGACCATGTTCCTAGTGGAAGTAGTAACTGTCCTGGATCTCCTTTTTTATTTTTTTATTTTTTTGAGACAGGGTCTCTGTCACCCAAGCTGGAGTGCAGTGATGTGATCACGGCTCACTGCAGCCTGGACCTCCTGGGTTCAAGCTATCCTCCCAACTCAGCCCCTTGAGTAGCTGGGACTGCAGGCGTGTATCACCACACCTGGCTAATTTTTGTATTTTTTATAGAAATTTGGTCTTCCTGTGTTGTCCAGGCTGGTGGGTCTCTTCTTTCTGTTCCCATTCAAAGGTGTATGTGCTTGAGAAAAGAATGATTAAAAGAGAAATGGCGCCTGGATTTTACAGCTGTAGTTTGTTAAGATACTTAGGGATGAGGAGCAAGGAGGCAGGGGACAGGCCACACTGTGTGTTTTTTTTGTTTTTTTGTTCGTTTGTTTTTGGCAGTCTCACTTGGTAGCCCAGGCTGGAGTGCAGTGGTGTGATCTTTGCTCACTGCAACCCCCGCCTCCCAGGTTCAAGTGATTTTCGTGCCTCTGCCTCCCGAGAAGCTGAGATTACAGGTGCCCACCACCACACCCGGCTAATTTTTGTAATTTTTGTTTTAGTAGAGACAGGGTTTCACCATGTTGGTCAGGCTGGTCTCGAACTCCTGACCTCAAGTTATCTGCCCGCCTCGGCCTCCCACAGTGCTGGAATTACAAGTGTGAGCCACTGCGCTTGGCCGACTGTTTCTAATCATTCAGATTTACCAAGGGTACAAGGGTGGGTGGGAGAGAGGAGTTGTTCTTAAGGAGAAGCAAAAAGCCAGATAATAGAGCAAGTAATATCTATTAACTACTCATTTGAGACTCCCCCTCTTTTTTCTTTATTTCTTCTTTTCTGTTTAGTATGATATTATCAAAATGCAGTATTCTTTCCCTGCCATCTGCCAGAGTTAGAATTGTACAAAAGGACAGTCAAACAGCACATGGAAGGAAGGAGAAATTAGAGATTGTTCTAAGTGTCCATGCATTGCAAGTGTTACAATTTTGGGGTTTGGTTGTAGTGATTGTATCTTTCATTGGCAATTAGGGGATCAGCATTCATTTAGAAATTATAATTCTGCTCAGTTTAGTATGATGTCTTTTTTTTTTTTTTTTTTTTTTGGAGACAGTGTCTCGCTCTGTCGCCAGGCTGGAGTGCAGTGGGGCAATGTTGGCTCGCTGCAACCTCCGACTCCTGGGTTCAAGCGATTCTCCTGCCTCAGCCTCCTGAGTAGTTGGGACTACAGGCCTGCGCCACCATGCCCAGCTGATTTGTATTCTTAGTAGAGACGGGGTTTTTACCATGTTGGCCAAGGTGGTCTCGATCTCTTGACCTCACAATCTGCCCGTCTTGACTTCCCATAGTTCTGGGATTACAGGCGTGAGCCACCGCACCCGGCCTGATGTCTTTTCTTAAATTCTCTTTATGTGCCTCCTAGGTTTGATATTTATGAAGCAGCTTTTGTGTTAGGTGAAAATGAGAAAGTATATTAAAGAATGAAGTATGGGGCCGAGAGCGGTGGCTCACGCCTGTAATCCCAGCACTTTGGGAGGCGGAGGTGGGTGGATCACATGAGGTCAGGAGTTTGAGATCAGCCTGGCCAACAAGCCAAACCCCATCTCTACTAAAAATACAAAAATTGGCCAGGTGTGGTGGCTCATGCTTGTAATCCCAGCATTTTGGGAGGCCGAGGCGGGCGGATCACGAGGTCAGGAGATAAGAGACCATCCTGGCTAACACAGTGAAATCCTGTCTTTACTGAAAATACAAAAAATCAGCCGGGCGTGGTAGCTTGCGCCTGTAGTCTCAGCTACTTGGGAGGCTGAGGCTGGAGAATCGCTTCAACCCGGGAGGCGGAGGTTGCAGTGAGCCGAGATCGCACCACTGTATTTCAGCCTGGGCAACAGAGCAAGACTCTGTCTCAAAAAAAAAAAAAATTAGCCAGGCATGGTGGTGGCCACCTGTAATCCCAACTACTTGGCAGCCTGAGGCAGAAGAATTTCTTGAACCTGGGAGGTGGAGGTTGCAGTGAGCCCAGATTGCACCATTGCACTCCAGCCTGGGCGACACAGCAATACTCTGTCTCAAAAAAAAAAAAGGAATAAAGTATGGGTCACACTGATACAGTTGGTTTTATGTGAGTTTATTTTTGCTTCTGACCATTCAGAATAACAGCACTGATGGGAAGAGTTTGGAATGAGAGGGAACTTTCAAACTCGTTAATCCTATAGTAAGAGTTTTTATCAGGTTGCAGTCTAGAGGAAATTCCTTAATTTGATCGGGAACTTGTATATTTTTGTTAAAGCCTGTAAATTTCTCTTCTTGCCACATCTTTACAAGCAATAGTCTTGTGAATGTCTGATTTTTTGGTGTAAATATCTGTGCTTTTTTTCCTTTTGTTAGGAAGTGAATATGAGGTTATCACTTTCTTTAAGGATTGTAGGATGAGCTGGGCACAGTGGCTCACACCCGTAATCCCAGCACCTTGGGAGACCAAGGCAGAATTGCTTGAGCTCAGGAGTTTGAGACCAGCCTGGGCAACAGAGGGAGATTCCATCTTTACAAAAAATTAGTTGTGGCATGTGCTTGTGGTCCTAGCTACTCAGGAGGCTGGGGTGGGAGGCTACAGTGAGCCATGATTGTACCACTGTACTCTAGCCTGGAAAACAAAGTGAGACCCTGTCTCAAAAAAAAAGAAAAAAAAAAAAGATTGCAGGATGGGACCTACCACAATGGTTGTTCTGCTTGTTCCCCAGGCTGCCTGCAATTCTGCAATTATTTCCCCACCCCAAGGAGCTGGAGCCCACTTTTCTAAGTCTCTTTATAAGTAAACTAAGGAGTATTATTTCCTAGTCTGTTGAATACTGAAAAACAAAATAGCAACAGACCAAACTTGCTACAACCTAGAGGCTAGGTAAAGATTCATTCATTGTTGTTGTGGGATTCCCTAATTCTCAGAAGTAATAATTACCCCTGCTGTTTGCTTGGTTTACAAGATTTTTTTCTACTGAGTTTTCACTCTGTTGCCCAGGCTGGAATGCAGTGGCATGATCTCGGCTCACTGCAACCTCTGCCTCCTGGGTTCAAGTGATCCTCCCACCTCAGCCTCCTGAGTAGCTGGGATTATAAGCATATGCCACCACACCCGGCTAATTTTTGTATTTTTAGTAGAGACGAGGTTTCACCATGTTGGTCAGGCTGGTCTGGCACTCTTGAGCTCAAGCGATTGCCTCACCTCAGCCTCCCAAAGTGCTGGGATTACAGGCATGAGCCACCATGCCCAGCTATATCCTTTATTTTTACCTTTTCTCTTGATGTTAGGAGCCAGATTAGTGAGGATAATCTTAGTGATTATGTAGTCATAATCAGCAAGGCATAAACCAGTACCTTCTCTTAATGGATAGATTAGAAATTTTTTTTTTTTTTTCTTAACTCTCATAGGCCTTAATTGCTGTTTTGGAGTGGCTGAAGAGTAGTTTTGAAGTGTATGTGAAATCTGCCCTTTGGCCACATCTGTCCCTTTAATTCTATTTATTTATTAGAGACAGTCTCACTCTGTTGCCCAGGCTGGAGTGCAGTAGTGTGATCATAGCACACTGCAGCCTTGAACTCCTGGGCTCAAGTGATCCTCTTGCCCCAGCCTCCCAAGTAGCTAGGACTGACTATAGGTATGTCACCATGCCTGGCTAATTTTGTTATTATTATTTTTGGTAGAGACAGAGGCTCACTGTTTTGCCCAGGCTGGTCTCAAACTCCTAGCCTTAAGCAGTCCTTCTGCCTTAGCCCCCCGAAGTACTGGGATTATAGGCATGGGCCAGTGCAAAGAACCTTTCATTCTAATACTACCTGTTCTTTTTTTCTTTTTTGAGGTGGAGTCTCGCCTTTCATCCAGGCTGGAGTGAAGTGGCATGATCTTGGCTCACTGTAACCTCCACCCACCACCCTCCCCTCACTGGGTTTGAGTGATTCTCCTGCCTCAGCCTCCCGAGTAGCTGGAATTACAGGTGCCTGCCACCATGCCCAGCTGATTTTTGTATTTTTAGTAGAGATGGGATTTCACCATGTTGGCCAGGCTGGTCTCGAACTCCTGACCTCAGGTGATCTGCCCATCTTGGCCTCCCAAAGTATTGGGATTATAGGCATGAGCCACCACGCCTGACCTCTAGTATCACCTTTTCTAAATGATTGTCTGGCACATTTGCTGTTGTGTATGTCAGAACTTCTGTGCTGATTTATAAGGTGACAGTAGGAGAAAGCTGTTTACCTCCTGTTCATTACCTCTAGGCAGCACACTCTAACTTGTCACATTTAAGCGTAGCGACCTTTACAATCCTTGGTGCATATTACTGAACAGTATGTTACCCACTGCAAGGTCATCTAGGCTCTTTCTTTCAAGAATGTGAGCCAAAGGTTTGTGTAGTAAACTCAGTGATACAGAAAAGACACTGTAAGAGCATATAAGCAATAATAGTCTTTTATAAGAATTACTCTCTTAACCAGTCTGGTTGGATCAGAAACCAAAAATGTCAATATAGATAGCATAGTACGATGGTTCAGGACATTGACTCAGGTAAGACAGTCCTGTGTTTTAACCAGGCCCAGCCATTTAAGCACTGTGAAATCTTTTTTTTTTTTTTGAGACGAAATCTCACTCTGTTGCCCAGGCTGGAATGTAGTGGCGCGATGTCTGCTCACTGCAGTCTCTGCCTCCCGGGTTCAAGCTATTCTCCTGCCTCAGCCTACTGAGTAGCTGGGACTACAGGCACGCGCCACCATACCCAGCTAATTTTTGTATTTTTTAGTAGAGGCGGGGTTTCACCATATTGGCCAGGCTGATCTCGAACTCCTGACCTCATGATCCACCCGCCTCAGCCTCTCAAAGTGCTGGGATTACAGGCATGAGCCACTGCTCCTGGCCTGGACTGTGAAAAGTTACTCAGTTTATCTGTTTTTCTTTTATCTGTAACAGGAGGATAATTATATCTCCAGAGGTTCTAAATGAGATAATGCATTGTGAAGCACTTTAGCACAATGCCTAGCACATAGTAAGAGCTCAGTGAATGTTAGCAAGATAGGTATTTCTATCTGTTGGGTTTGTTTATACTATTTTCATTGTTCTTACTAGTTTATTTTAGCCAGCTTGTGGCTACCTTTTTTTTTTTTTTTTTCCCTCCAAACTCATGGTAGGTCTTTGAGTTAGACTGGGTTGATTGACCTGTATCAAGATCAGGAGTCAGCAAACTATAGCTGCTGCTTGTTTTGGTAAATAAAATTTTGTTGAAACACAGCCACACCCACTTGCTTACAAAAGCAGAATTTAGTACTTGCCCCACAAAGTCTAAAATGTTGTTATCTGGTCCTTTACAGAAGAAGTTTGTAAGAACCCCATGGTCTAGATCAAGCTTGTCTAACCTACAACTCGTGGGCTGCATGCGGCCCAGGACAGCTTTGAATGCGAAATTTTTTTTTTCTTCCAGCTCATCAGCTGTCTTTAGTGTTAGTGTATTTTATGTGTGGCCCAAGACAGTTCTTCTTCCGTTGTGGCCCAGGGAAGCCAAAAGATTGGATGCCCCTGGTCTAATCAGAGTCTTTTTTTTCCTAGAAAAGTGACCTATGAAGCAAGTTCTGGAAATCGGAAGAGAAATAATGAGACTAAATTTGGCTGGGCGTGGTGGCTCACACCTGTAATTCCAGCACTTTGGGAGGCCTAGGTAAGAGGATCACTTGAGCCCAGGAGCTTGAGACCAGCCTGGGCAACACAGCAGGACCCCATCTTTGCTTACAAGAAAAAATGCTGGGCATGGTGGCATGTCCCTGTAGTCCCAGTTATTTGGGAGGGACTTCCCACTGAGGTGGGAAGATTGATTGAGCCTGAGAGTTTGAGGCTGCAGTGAACCATGAGCTGTGATGGAGCCACTGTGCTCCAGCCTGGGTGACAGAACAAGACCCTGTTTCAAAAATAAATAAATGACCCTGTTTCAAAAATAAATAAATAGGCTGGACGTGGTGGCTCACACCTGTAATCTCAGCACTTTGGGGGGCCAAGGCGGGTGGATCACCTGATATCTGGAGTTCAAGACCAGTCTGAGCAATATGATGAAACCCTGTCTCTACTAAAAATACAAAAATTAGCTGGGCATGGTGGTGTGTGCCTTTAGTCCCAGCTACTTGGGAGACTGAGACAGAAGAATTGCTTGAACCTGGGAGGTGGAGGTTGCAGTAAGCCGAGATAGCGCCGCTGCACTCCAGCCTGGGTGACAGAGGGAAACTCCGTCTCAAAAACAAAAACAAAAAACCCAAAAAATAAATAAAAATTTAAAAATAGACTAGACTTACATGGACTAGAAGGAATTAATCATTTCAGATTTTTAGGAATAGGATTTTGAAGAAGGGAGGGTCCATTGACATGGCTAATAAGCATTAGGTGAAGGAAAGTACCATTTGAAGTTGGTTAGGCAGTAACAGCACTTATTTTTAATCTCTTAGGGGCACTTCATAGTAGTGTGTTGTCTTAGTCCATTTTCTGTTGCTATAACCTGAGACTGGGTAATTTATAAAGAAAATAAATTTCTTTTCTTTCCCTCCCTACCTTTTTTTTTTTTTTTTTTTGAGACGGAGTGTTGCTCTGTCTCCCAGGCTGGAGTGCAGTGGCACTATCTCGGCTCACTGCAACCTCTGCCTCCTGGGTTCAAGTGATTCTCCTGCCTCAGCTTCCCGAGTAGCTAGGACTACAGGCACGCGCCACCACACCCAGCTAATTTTTGTATTTTTAGTAGAGATGGGATTTCACCATGTTGGCCAGGATGGTCTCAGACGATCTCTTGACCTCGATCCACCCACCTCGGCCTCCCAAAGTGCTGGGATTATAGGCATGAGCCACCACACCCGGTCCCCTCCCTACCTTTCTTCCTTTCCTCTTTCCTTTTTTTTTATTCTCTGTCACCCAGGCTGGAGTGCAGTTGTGCAGTCATAGCTTATTGTAGCCTTGAACTCCTAGGCTCAAGCAGTCCTCCTGCCTCAGCCTCTCAAGTAGCTAGGACTACAGGCATGCGCCTCTGCACCCAGCTAAATTGCTTTAAAAATGTTTTTGTAGAGATGGGGTCTCACTATGTTGCCTAGGCTGGACTGGAGCTCCTAGACTCAAGCAGTATACCCACCTTGGCCTCTCAAAAGTGCTGGGATTACAGGCATGAGCCACCATGCCCAGCCCCAAGAAATTTATTTCTTACGGTTCTGGAGGCTGGAAAGTCCAGGGTCAAGGGGCCATATCTGCTGAGGGCCTTCTTGCTGGTGGGAACTCTGCAGAGTCCCAGAGTGGCACAGGGCATCACATGGTGAGGGGACTCACGAGAGACAGCCACATTGGCTTTTATTACAGACCCACTCCTGTGCTAACTAGCCCATTCTCTGAATAACCCATTAATCGAGAATGGCTCAAGCACTTCCTAAAGGTCTCGCCTCTCAACATGTCTGCATTGGGCACCAAGTATCCAACAGATGAACTTTTGGGGGACACATTCAAATCGTTGCGGGGTATTAAAGGGAAGTACAAAGAAGAGAGATTTGCTGTCAAGTAGTCTGCATTAAACTTGGAAATAAATATGAATTGGTAGGTTACCTATTAAACAAGTGTGTTAGAGTAGCCTAGCAGTTTTCAAAGTGTAGTCTGTGAAATCCTAGAGAATAGACACCTTTCATGGAGTCTGTGAGATCAGAATAGTTTCATAATAATACTAAGTCATTATTTGCCTTCTTCACTCTGTTAGCATTTGCAGTGATATCCAAAAGCAATGCTGATTAAAACGTTAGCATAACCCCGAGCAAATAGCACCAAACTAGTAGCAAGCATTGTATTCTTTATTGTCATGCAGTTTAAATTTGCAGTAAAAAAAAAAAAAAAAAAAAAAAAAGTTTCATTTAAGAATGTTCTTGATGAAGCAGTAAAAATTAATTTTATTTAATCTTGACCTTTTAGTACTTGGCTTTTGAATATTTTGTGTGATAAAATGGGAAGTACTCAAAAAACACTTCTGTTACATATTGAAGTACTGTGGTTAAGGAAAAGTACTTGTACAGTTATTTGGGTTTCCAGCTAACTAGTTGCCTTCATAGAACAGCATTTTTACTTGATGAAAGAATAACCAACAAAATACATTATTTAGACTTGGGTATTTGGCAGATGCTTTCTTGAAAATTTTCAAGGAAAACAACTATTTTTGCCCAGTGATAAAATTAAAGCAAAAATGAGAATTTTGGAAAGTTGATATACTCCACCATGAGACTGTCCACTTCCCAGTTAGTTTTGTGATTTTTTTAAATATTATGTAATATGTCAACCTTTGAAAGAGCTGCATGACTTAGTGAACTAGAAGTTTTCAAATGACCAATATATGATGTGACAAAATCAGATTTGGTTAAGAGATCCACTCAAAGTATAAAGTAGACCAGTGTATTTTAATGTAATAATACAAAAGTTCATTGATAGGGTTTCAGAGTTCACATTTGCTGCTAACCTTTAGAAATTACTGGGTTGCTCTTTTTTTTTTTTTTTTTTGGAGACAGAGTCCTCTGTCACCCAGGTTGGAGTGCAGAGGCGGGATCTCAGCTTACTGCAACCTCTGCCTCCTGGGTTCAAGCGATTCTCCTGCCTCAGCTTCCCAAGTAGCTGGAATTACAGGCACACGCTACCACACCCAGCTACTTTTTCATATGTTTAGTAGAGATGGGGTTTCACCATGTTGTCCAGGCTGGTCTCGAATTCTTGGCCTCAAGTGATCCGTCCACCGCAGCCTCCCAAAGTGCTGGGATCACAGGCATGAGCCACTGCGCCTAGCCTAGGTTGCTTTTTTAAAAATTAAGTTAAATTTTACATAAACATCAAATTAACTTTTATTTATTAATTTACTAGTTAATTTATTTTTTGAGACAGGGTCTCACTTTCTCACCCAGGCTGGAGTGCAGTGACACGATCTCAGCTCACTGCAGCCTTGACCTGCTGGGTTCAAGTGATCCTCCTGCCTCAGCCCCCCAAGTAGTTGGGACTACAGGCACGGGCCACCATGCCCTGCTAAAGAATTAACCGTTTAAAAGTGTACAATTCAGGCTGGGCGCGGTGGCTCATGCCTGTAATCCCAGCCCCTTGGGAGGCTGAAGTGGGCGGATCACTTGAGGCCAGGAGATCGAGACCAGCCTGCCCAACATGGCAAAACCCGTCTCTACTAAAAATACAAAAATTAGCCAGACTTAGCAGTGCATACCTGTAGTCCCAGCTGCTTGGGAGGCTGAGGCAGGAGAATTGCTTGAGCAATATCAAGGAAAATATCCACAATTCTAATAAATTTAAGAGGCTGTTAAAAATGCCTCTCTCTGGCTGGGTACGGTGGCTTACGCCTGTAATCCCAGCACTTTGGGAGGCCAAGGCGGATGGATCACTAGGTCAGGAGTTCGAGACCAGCCTGGCCAACATGGCAAAACCCCATCTCTACTAAAAATACAAAAAACAAGTGGCCGGGTGCAGTCGCTCACACCTGTAATCCCAGCACTTTGGGAGACTGAGGTGGGCAGATCACAAGGTCAGGAGTTCGAGACCAGCCTGCCTGACATAGTGAAACTCCGTCTCTATTAAAAATACAAAAATTAGCTGGGCATGGTGGTGCTCACTTGTAGTCCCAGCTACTTGGGAGGCTGAGGCAAGAGAATCACTTGAACCTGGGAGGCAGAGGTTGTGGTGAGCCGAGATCGCACCACTGCACTCCAGCCTGGGCAACAGAGTGAGACTGTCTAAAAAAAAAAAAAAAAAAGCCAGGCATGGTAGCACCCATCTGTAATCCCAGCTACTCCAGACGGGGAGGCAGAGGTTGCACTGAGCCAAGATTGTGCCACTGCACTCCAGCCTGGGCGACAGCAAGACTCTGTCTTGGGGAAAAACAAAAAAAAAACCTCTCTCTAGTATCAGTATGAAATAATGGGTTCTCTTACATACGCATATACACAGGTTTGAGTATCCCTTATCTAAAATGCTTGAAACTAGAAGTGTTTCCAATTTTGGATTTTTTCGGATTTTGGGATATTTCCGTATACATAGTGAGGTATCGTGGGGGTGAGACTCAAGCCTAAACACAAAATTGATTTGTTTCATATGTACCTTAAACATATAGCTTGAAGGTCATTTTATAACAACATTTTGTGCATAAAGCAAAGTTTTGACTGCATTTGACTGCATTTTGATGTGGAATTTTTTTCACATTTTGAAGTACTTTGGATTTTCTCCTTTTTTCCTTTTTTTTTTTTTTTTTTTTTTTTTGAGATGGAGTCTCACTCTGTCGCCCAGGCTGGAGTGCAGTGATGCAATCTCTGCTCACTGCAAGCTCCGCCTCCCGGGTTCACGCCATTCTCCTGCCTCAGCCTCCCGAGTAGCTGAGACTATAGGTGCCCGCCACCATGCCTGGCTAATTTTTTTTATTTTTTTAGTAGAGACGGGGTTTCCCTGTGTTAGCCAGGATGGTTTTGATCTCCTGACCTCATGATCTGCCTGCCTCGGCCTCCCATAGTGCTGGGATTACAGGCGTGAGCCACTGTGCCTGGCTGGATTTTTTCCTTTTTTTAATAAAAAGTAGAGACAGGGTGACCAGGTACAGTGGCTCATGCTTGTAATCGCAACGCTTTGGGAGGCCGAGGCAGGTGGATCTTTTGAGGCCAGGAGTTCGAGACCAGCCTGGCCAACATGATGAAACCCTATCTCTACTAAAAATACAAAACATTAGTGCTAGGCATAGTGGCAGGCGCATGTAATCCCAGCTACTCAGAAGGCTGAGGCAGGAGAATTGCTGCTGGAATCTGGGAGGCGGAGGTTGCAGTGAGCCGAGATCGTGCCTGGATGACAGAGCCAGACTCCATCTCAAAAAAAAAAAAAAATGTAGAGACAGGGTTTTGCCATGTTGCCCCAGCTGGTCTTGAACTCCTGGGCTCAAGGCATCTGCTGCCTCAGCCTCCCAAAGTGCTGGGATTATAGGTGTGAGTCACCACACCTGACCCAATTTGGATTTTCTGATTAGGGATCTTCAAGCGGTACACACATACATAAATACAGATATAGAAAAAGATATGGATGTTATGTGTGTATGCATGCATTTTATTTCCTTTTCTGAAAGGGCCTGGAAGTAGTGACACCACCTAGCAGTGAGCACACCTGACACCAGATCTTGGTTTCGCAACACCATTCTCCAATAAGAGGAACCAGAGCTGCTTGGAGAAATGGCTAGGGCAGATAAAAAAAGATGATGAACCTGGAACATCATGTGGATACCAGAAGCTAATAAATTGCCAAAAAAGTGACAGGGAGCCAGTTTGAAGGAGCTTTCAATGGCCAGATCTGGGACAGTTTGAAAAACAAATAATGGTAATAGATTATAACCCGTGGGATAAAATAAATATCCATAAGTTTATGCTGCTATAAATAAATATGGGAAAGAAAACAATTGTTTTCTGCAGTGAAACTCAAGTTTATAAATAGAAAAGGAATGATGGAAACATTAGGCAAATACTACAGTATTTGTTTCAGGCAAGAATTGTCTCTTTTTTTTTTTGAGACAGAGTCTCGCTCTGTCGCCCGGGCTGTAGTGCAGTGGCACTATCTCAGCTCACTGCAACCTCCGCCTCCAGGGTTCAAGTGATTCTTCCGGCTCAGCCTGTCAAGCAGCTGGGACTACAGGCACCCGCCATCATGCCTGGCTAACTTTTGTATTTTTGTAGAGAGGAGGTTTCACCATGTTGGTCAGGCTGGTCTTGAACTCTTGACCTCAGGTGATCTGCCTGCCTTGACCTCCCAAAGTGCTGGGATTACAGGCGTGAGCCACTGTACCCAGCAAGAATTGTCTTTGTATGCTAAAATTAATATGTGAAATTTTGATTGGAGATGGGATATTTACATAGTGGTTTCTAAGTATCTCTCCGTCATAACATTATCAGTGGAGAAATCTATCAGATACCACCTTAATCAAGCGATTGAGTTAACATTTCTAGTAATACAACATACTGACATCATGTACTTCCTGATACGATACACTGAAAAAGGCATATTACTTCTGTGATATTCTCACCAAAAACACATAATCTCAGTCTGATTATGAGAAAACATCAGACAGACCCAAATTAAGGGGCACTTTTCAAAAGAACTGGTCACTATTCTTCAAAAGTATCAAGGTGAAGACAGACTAAGAAACTCACAGATTGGGAGGAGACCAAGGAAGGACACATGACAACTAAATGTGGGGTTGTGGATTGTGTCCTGGATCCGAAAAGAATATTAGTAGGGGCTGGGCATGGTTGCTTACGCCTGTAATCCTAGCACATTGGGAGGCCGAGGCAGGCGGATCATCTGAGGTCAGGAGTTTGAGACTAGCCTGGCCAGTGTGGTGCAACCCCGTCTCTACCAAAAATACGAAACTAGCCAGGTGTGGTGGTGTGTGCCTGTAGTCCTAGCTACTTGGGAGACTGAGGCAGGAGAATGGCTTGAATGCAGGAGGTGGAGGTTGCAGTAAGCCAAGATGGTGCCACTGCACTCTATCCTGGGTGACAGAGCAAGAATCTCTCAAAAAAAAAAAAAAAAAATTATATAGTATATATATTAGTAGGAAAACTGGTGACAGGTGAATAAGATCTGTAGAGTAGTTAATAAACACTGTTGTTTCCTGGTTTCAATAATTGTACTGTGTTTATATGTTAACATTTAGGGGAGCAGGGTGAAGAATATTTGAAACTTCTGTAAGTCTAAAATTATTTCAAAACTTACAGTTTTAAAACATGTTTATTAAAGACTTTAAATTTTTTAAAAAAGAACTCCTACCTTCCTGTGTATCTGTGTGAGACCACATTCCCCCCCACCCCGTCCCCCATACTTTTAACTGGAACAACATCACTGCACATTTGAATGCAGAGGCAGCTATGAGAATCCCAGCTGTCTACTATTAAGCCAGACATTAAAGAGATTTGTAAAAATATAAAACAAAGCCACTTTTCTCACTAAATTGTTCTGTTATTTTGGAAAATATTTTTCATAAAGAAGTTATGTTAACATGGAATGGGTTTGTTATTTTTAAATGAATTAATTTTAAAATTTTTATTTTATTTATTTATTTATTTTTGAGATGGAGTCTGCCTCTGTCCACCCAGTCTAGAGTGCAGTGGCACGATCTCAGCTCAATGCAACCTCCACCCTCCCGGGTTCGAGCAGTTCTTCTGCCTCAGCCACCTGAGTAGCTGGGACTACAGGTGTGCACCACCATACCTGGCTAATTTTTGTACTTTAAGTAAAGACGGGGGTTTCACCATATTGGCCAGGCTGGTCTTGAACTCCTGACCTCAGGCGATCTGCCCACCTCGGCCTCCCAGAGTGCTGGGATTATATGCGTGAGCCACTGTGCCTGGCCAAAAATTTTATTTTAATTCTATGTCTAATACGGTGACTTTTTTTTTTTTTTTTTTTTTTGAGACGGAGTCTTACTCTGTCGCCGAGGATGGAGTGCAGTGGCACCGTGTCGGCTCGCTGCAACCTCTGTCTCCTGAGTTCAAGCAATTCTCCTGCCTCAGCCTCCTGAGTAGCTGAGATTACAGTTGCTCACCACCATGTCCGGCTTGTGTTTATATTTTTAGTAGAGACGGGGTTTTGCCATGTTGGCCATGCTGGTCTTGAACTCCTGACCTCAGGTGAACCACCCGCCTCAGCCTCCCAAAGTGCTGGGATTACAGGCTCAAGTGAGCCACCGCTCCTGGCCTCTTATGTGACTCTTTTAGTTATTGCTCTCTTTGGGGTCCTTGATTTTGTTTGTTTGTTTATTTATTTATTTATTTAGAGACAGGGTCTTGCTCTGTCACCCAGGCTGGAGTACAGTGGTGCAATCATAGCTCACTGTGACCTCAAATTCCTGAGTCCAGACAATCCTCTTGCCTCAGCCTCCCAAGCAGGTGTCTTCCATAGTCATTCATGTCAGATTATTTTCTCTGATTTGCCAAATTTATTTCTAACCTCCTGGTTGCTAACCTTGCCAGATATGTTGTTGTATAATAAGCAGTTTGGGGTCTGATATGTCCTGTTTGTTTCTATCATGTAAGGAGATTAGTGTGGTTTCTTTTGTTTCTATGTTATCTAAGTCTCCTCTTAGAAATAGTAGTGTTCCCATACCACACCGAGGTGTGCTCTTCTCAAGCCCTTGTCCATACCCTTTTCCATTCTGACAGTTAATTCCAACCTCTAAGGTAATCCTATAAAATGGTATATTGGAGGCCACCAGGCGCAGTGGCTCGCGTCTGTAATCCCGGCACTTTGGGAGACTGAGGCAGGCAGATCACTAGATCAGGAGATCAAGACCATCCTGGCCAACATGGTGAAACCCCATTTCTACTAAAAATACAAAAATCAGCTGGTGTGGTGGTGTGCGCCTATAATCCCAGCTACTTAGGAGGCTGAGGCAGGAGAATCTATTGAACCCGGGAGGCGGAGATTGCAGTGGCTGAGATTGTGCCACTGCACTCCAGCCTGGAGACAGAGCAAGACTCCGTTTCAAAACAACAAAACAAAAAAAGGTACATTGGAAATAATTTCACTTCTTTGTAGCATCAAGAATGAAACTTTTTCTGTACCCATTCTGCTTTTCTTTAGGGCCTTTTACCCCCATTTGAGGAATTTGCAGTTTGGTTTGTGTGTGTGTATAAATTCCATTAGGAAACTGAAATGGAGAGGTTATATCCTTGGGAAGTGCAGAATAATTACTGGGATTGATTGATAATAGGAAGCATGAGAGCTTGGAACGAGCTCAGCCATCTGGTTTGCATTAGGGCAGGTTGGAGATGGTGCAAGACCATTGCTGTGTGATTTTTGCCAGAAACCGAAAGTGCATTTTGTTTACAGTTTAGAAGACAAATTGTCTTTCATTCACCTATACAGTTGTAAGTAGAGGACACAGGCCCACTAATCTCAGAAGCTTGGTTGAGAAATAATTTATTTGGATCATTATTTGCTCTTTTAAAATACATGAATTGTCATTAGAGAATATAGCTAGGCTGCTACTGGATTAGCTGTACTTATAACATTCTCACCTCTCTATTATGACTAATTTATGACAGAGCTATGAATTTTTTTTTTTTTTTTTTTTTTGAGACCTAGTGTCACTCTGTTGCCAGGCTGGATTGCAGTGGCACCATCTCGGCTCACTGCAACCTCTGCCTCCCAAGTTCAAGCAATTGTTCTGCCTCTGCCTCCTGAGTAGCTGGGATTACAGCTGTGTGCCACTGGCTAATTTTTGTATTTTTGTATAGACAGGGTTTGACCATGTTGTCCAGGCTGGTCTCGAACTTCTGACTTCAGGTGATCTGCCCGCCTCAGCCTCCCAAAGTGCTGGGATTACAGGCATGAGCCACTGCGCCCGGCCTCAAACTCCTGGGCTAAAGCGATCTACCCACCTCAGCTTCCTTAAATGCTGGGGTTACAAGTGTGAGCCACTGCACCCCGTTGAGACTGTTCTAAGATTTAAATCATTGCTCTTTCCCTGTCATGTCCACCTCTCAGCTCTTGTTTCTCTGAAGTGCAAAATGTGGTTACCCTTATAGGCTGCTGAATTCAAATTGCCTCTGGTATTTTTAGTCTGATTATGAGAATAATCTGGTAAATACTTGGTTTATATATGTGCTAGTGTTTTTATATGTTATTCTTATGGCAGACAATAATTGATTAAAAGTCTTTACTTATGTAACAGAATGTTACACGTCATCACCATCAGTAAAATGTAGTTGGCATTAGAATTGAAACCCACTTGCCAGCCTTGGTGTGGTAGAAGGGGAGTGTCCTGGTCATTAGAATTAGATGTAGATTTCTTTTTTAATTATTATTTTTTTGAGATGGAGTCTCACTCTGTCACCTAGGCTGGAGTGCAGTGGTGTGATCTCAGCTCACTGCAACCTCCGCCTCCCGGGTTCAAGCGATTCTCCTGCCTCAGCCTCCTAAGTAGGTGGGACTACAGGCGCGTGCTACCACGTCCAGCAAATTTTTGTATTTTTTAGTAGAGATGGGGTTTCACCATGTTGGCCAGGCTGGTCTCGAACTCCTGACTTCAGGTGATCCACCTGCCTCGGCCTCCCATAGTGCTAGGATTACAGGCATGAGCCACTGTGCCCGGCCAGAATTAGACGTAGATTTTAATCATGACTTTCCTATTTGTTGTGTTTCTTGGACAGGTTTATACTAAATAAGAAATTATGTAGTATACTAAATAATACTATTTTTTTTGAAATGGAGTCTCTCTTTGTCACCCAGGCTGGAGTGCAGTGGCGGGATCTCAGCTTACTGCAACCTCTGCCTCCCAGGTTCAAGCAATTCTCCTGTCTCAGCCTCCCAAATAGCTGGGACTACAGGCACACACCACTGTGCCCAGCTGATTTTTTGTGTTTTTAGTGGAGACAGGGTTTCACTATGTTGGCCTGGCTGGTCTTGAACTCCTGACCTCAAGTGATCCGCCCGCCTCAGCCACCCAAAGTGTTGGGATTACAGGCATGAGCCACTGTGCCTGGCTGTATTTAGTATTTCTGAGTCTCAGTTTTTTCATTCATAGAATGGGTATAATATGGACTTCATAGGAATGTTCTGAGAATTAAATACTTGTTTTTTTGTTGTTGCTTTCTTTCTTTCTTTCCTTTCCCTCTCTCCCTCTGTATCATCTCTTTCTTCTCTTTCTTTTCTTTTCTTTCTTGCTTTCACAGGGTTTTGCTCTGTCACCCAAGCTAGAGTGCAGTGGCACAATCATAGCTCACTGAAGCCTCGACCTCCTAGGTTTAATTGATCCTTCTGTCTCAGCATTCCAAGTAGCTGGGACTATAGGCAATGCACCATTGTACTCAGCTAATTTTTAAATTTTTTGTAGAAACAAGGTCTCCCTATATTGCCCAGGTTGGTCTAGCATTCCTGAGCTTAGGCTCTCCTCCCGCCTCCACCTCCCAAAGTGCTGAAATTACACATGTGAACCTAAATACTGTTTTTTTGGTTTTTAGCTCTCACCATTCTGATAATCAGCATTCATTCAGATGTTAATCTTTCTCCTGTATCCCCTCTCACCAAGCCCCCAATACATACCTTGTTACTTGTCTTCCTTTTGGAGTGCACTTTCCCCCAACTGTCCTCAGACTTGTGTGATGAATGTATCACTTACAACATGTTTTATCTGGGAAGAGGAGGCTCTCTCAAGTATGTGTGTGTGTACAAATTGTACCTGGAGATCATGCCTTTCAGAGCATTGTGAAGGATTTCTGTTCAAAACTGCTCGCCTAATGCCTATGATTATTACTTCCATGGTATAAAGGATAAAAATAAGTTTTTGTTTTTCTTTCATATAAAAAATATTCCTAAGGAAAGCCTACATCCGTTCTACTTTGCATGAAGAAAAACAGGATGTTTAGGCCGGGCGCGGTGGCTCATAACCTGTAATCCCAGCACTTTGGGCGATCGAGGCGGGTGGATCACAAGGTCAGGAGATCGAGACCATCCTGGCCAACATGGTGAAACCTTGTCTCTACTAAAAATACAAAAAAATTACCCAGGCATTGTGGCACGTGCCTGTAGTCCCAGCTACTCAGGAGGCTGAGGCAGGAGAATTGCTTGAACTTGGGAGGCGGAGGTTGCACTGAGCCAAGATCGCGCAACTGCACTCCAGCCTGAAGACAGAGCGAGACTCTGTCTTGGGAAAAAAAAAAGAAAGAAAGAATTTTTATAGATGAGTACTGGAGAAGGTTGGAAAAATGTAGCTAACTCCTATTCCTTTAATTATGTACTTAGATTGCTTACTTTCTTGTTGTTTTTTTTTTCTTCTTTCGAGACGGAGGTCCGCTGTCATCACCCAGGCTGGAGTGCATTGGTGTGATCTTGGCTCACTGCAACCTCCACCTCCCAGGTTCAAGTGATTCTCCTGCCTCAGCCTCCCGATTAGCTTGGATTACAGGCATGCACCACCACGCCCAGCTAATTTTTGTATTTTTAGAATTTTGTATTTTTAGTAGAAACAGGGTTTCACCATTTTGCCAGGCTGGTCTTGAACTCCTGACCTCAGGTGATCCACCCGCCTCGGCCTCCCAAAGTGTTGGGGTCACAGGCGTGAGCCACCGTGCTTGGCCACTTTCCTGTTTCTTTGTGAAAGTTTGGAGCAGTCATTCTTAACAGTGCCTAGTAATAACCAGGAGAGAGTAGTAAAAATGCAGATTCCTTAGCCCCACCCAAATAAATTTAATGCCATGAAATAGGGCCTGGGAAGCTGCATTTTAATTTATTTTTTTCTCTTTTAAAAAAAATACGCCAAGGCGCAGTGCCTCATACCTGTAATCCCAGCACTTTGGGAGGCCGAGGTAGGCAGATCACCTGAGGTTGGGACTTTGAGATCAGCCTGACCAACATGAAGAAACCCTGTCTCTACTAAAAATACAAAATTAGCCGGGTATGGTGGGCACATGCCTGTAATCCCAGCTACTTGGGAGGCTGAGGCAGGAGAATTGCTTGAACCCGGGAGGTGGAGGTTGCGGTGAGCCGAGATTGCACCATTGCACTCCAGCCTGGGCAACAAGAGCAAAACTCCATTTCAAAAAAAAAAAGAAGAAAAAAAGTAGAGATTGGCCAGGTGTGGTGGCAAATTAACGCTTTTTCTAAATACTCTGAATTTCTGTGCTTATCTTGTTGCGGTTCATGGAACTGCAGTGGTCAGTGGCTCACACTTTGAGTAACATTGCTCTTCAGAAAAAGAAAATGATTGTGTGTGGAAACTGGCAAGCTGGAAGCTAGTTTCTTCTACAAGCCCCAGGAAGACTGATTTTTTCCATCTATAAAATTGAGACAGTTTTACTACTTTGCTCAGCTTTATAGGGATGTTACAAGGATCGCTTAAGATATAATGTATGTAAAGGCTGGGAGCGGTGGCTCATGCCTGTAATACCGGCACTTTGGGAGGTTGAGGTGGGCGGATCCACCTGAGGTCAGAAGTTCAAGACCAGTCTGGCCAACATGGTGAAACCCCGTCTCTACTAAAAATAAAATTATCTGGGTGTGATGGCATGAGCCTGTAATCCCACGTACTCAGGAGGCTGAGGCAGGAGAATTGCTTGAACCTGGGAGGTAGAGGTTGCAGTGAGCTAAGATCACGCCACTGCACTCCATCCTGGGTGACAGAGCAAGACTCCGTCTGAAAAAAAAAAAAAAGGGTATAATGTATGTAAAATACATCGTAAACTGAAAAACTAATGTAAGTTATATTAATCTTCACATTTATTGAGCAGTAACTCATTTAGCAACTAGGTATATAGAGATACATGGCAGAGAGCTTATTATTCAGATATATATTAGCCACAAGGTTGGCAGTATGCAGAATTAAGTTTCTATTTCCTAAAAATTTTCCTAGACTTGTGCAGTCCTTCTCTAAACTTTAGTGATATGCATATATATATTTTGAAACAGAGTCTCACTCTGTTGCCCAGGCTGGAGTGCAGTGGCGTGATCTTGGCTCATTGAAACCTCTGCCTCCCGGGTTCAAGCGATTCTTCTGCCTCGACCTCCAAGTAGCTGGGACTACAGGCGTGCACCACCACGCCCAGCTAATTTTTTTTTTTTTTTTTTTTTTTTAGTAGAGATGGAGTTTCACCATATTGGCCAGGCTGGTCTCGAACTCCTAACCTCGTAATCCTCCCATCCGGGCCTCCCAAAGTGTTGGGATCACAGGCATGAGCCACCATGTCCGGCCATATTTTTTAAATATATAACTTAATGATGTTTCTTTGAAATGTCTGAGAACCTTTTTTTCCTCTTTTTTTTATGTATATATTTCTAATTTTTAAAATAAATAAAGATGGCCCGGGGTGGGAGGTGCAGTGGCTCACTATGTTTCCCAGGCTGGTCTTGAACTCCTAGCCTTAAGTGATCCTCCTGCATTGGCCTTCCAGAGTGCTATGCGTACAGGCATGAGCCACCAACTCGGGCCTATTTTTACTTTTCTGATAACTTTTTGAAGGTTATAATATATATATATATTTTTAATGGATTAGAAGCAATTTGGAGGCAGTCATCCTTTTCAGTTAAAGTTCTGAGACTCCTTGTATATGGATCCTTTTCTGTTAATCTTAGATTACCCTTTCTTCCAACTTACTCTCAGCTTGAAGCTTGCTGCCTGAAGTAACTCCATACATTTTCTCTCCTCTGCCTAGCTCTTCTTTTTAGAGTATGTTTGCAGGAGACAGAGACCTTTAAAGCCAGGAGTTCATTCAACAAGAAATGTTTTGAGTGCCTGTTATATACTGTTTAGGTGAAAAAGTTAAGAAAATGGGCTGGGCCCCGTGGTTTATGACTGTATCCCAGCACTTTGGGAGGCCACGATGGGAGGATCACTTAAGGTCAGGAGTTCAAGAGCAGCCTGAGCAACATAGCAAGACCTGTCTCTACCAAAAATTAGCCATGTGTGGTAGCATGCACCTGTAGTGCCAGCTACTTGGGAGGCTGAGGCCAGAGGATCACTTGAGTTCAGGAGTTGGAGATTGCAGTGAACTATGATTGTGCCACTGCACTCCAGCCTGGGTGACAGAAAGAGACCCTGTCTCTTAAAAAAAATTTTTTTTAAGTAGATAAGAAAATGAATTTTAACTACCAGAGGCAGTGAGTCATGCCTGGAATCTTAATGTTTTGGGAGGCCAAGGTGGGAGGATCGCCTGAGGCTGGGAGTTTGAGACCAGCCTGGGCAACATAGCAAGACTCAATCTCTGCAAAAAATTTTAAAGTTACCTGGTTGAGGTGGCACACACCTGTAGTCCTAGCTCTTCGGGAAGCTAAGGTGGGAGGATTGCCTAAGCCTAGGAGTTCAAGGTTACAGGAAGTTTTGATTGCACCACTGCACTCCAGCCTAGGTGACAGAGTGAGGCCCTGTCTTTTGGAGGAAAAAGGAAAGAAAATAGTTTAACTACATACCATTCCTGACTTCTGGGTGCTCACAGTTTTCTAAGGGAAATGGACAAGTAATTCAGGAATAAGACACAGAAAATGACATGTTTCCAAAATTCCTTGACAGGCCGAGTGCAGTGACTCACACCTGTAATCCCAACACTTTGGGAGGCCAAGGCAGGTGGATTACTTGAGGTCCAGAGTTCGAGACCAGCCTGGCCAACATGGTGGAACCTTGTCTCTACTGAAAATACAAAAATTAGCTGGGCATGGTGGCCACACCTGTAATCCCAGCTACTTGGGAGGCTGAGGCAGGAGAATCGCTAGACCCTGGGGCAGAGGTTCCAGTGAGCTGAGATCGCGCCACTGCACTCCAGTCTGGGCAACAGAGCAAGACTCTTGTCTCAAAAAAAAAAAAAGAAAAAGAAAAAGAAAAGAAAATTCCTTGACAGCACAAAGAAAGGAAAAATTGTCTGGAGGAATGGAGATAGGGATGACCATATAATTTACCTTCCAAACTAGGACACTATTAAAGGTGAAAGGAACATTGTTAATCATCATGAGAGGATAAACTGGGACATGTTCTATACAAACTAGGACATATTATTACTCTATTCATGAAAGTACTGTCTTTGTATGGTCTTTTATTTTTTTTAATTTTTTTTTGAGATGGAGTCTCACTCTGTTACCCAGGCTGGAATGGAGTGGTGCAGTCTCAGCTCACTGCAGCCTCTACCTCCTGGGTTCAAGTGATTCTCCTGTCTCAGCCTCCTGAGCAGCTGGGATTACAGGCCCATGGCACTACACCTGGCTAATTTTTGTATTTTTAGTAGAGACAGGGTTTCACCATGTTGGCCAGACTGGTCTCGAACTCCTGACCTCAGGTGATCCACCCACCTTGGTCTCCCAAAGTGCCAGGGTTATAGGCATAAGCCACCTTGCCTGGCCTTGCGTGGTCTTTTTGTTTGTTTGTTTGTTGGTTGGTTTTTTTTGAGACAAAGTCTTGCTGCCACCCAGGCTGGAGTGCAGTGGTGGAATCATGGCTCACTACAGAGTAGATCCCCCAGGCTCAAGCAATCCTCCCACCCCAGCCTCCTGAGTAGCTGGAACTGCAGGCACACTCCACCACACCTGCCTGATTTCTATTTGTATTTTTAGTGGAAATGGAATCTTGCTGTGTTGCCCAGGCTGGTCTTGAACTCTTGACCACCTTGGCCTCCCAAAGTGCTGGGATTACAGGTGTGAGCCACCATGCCCCCAGCCTGATTTCCGGATTTTTAGCTCAATAAAGGGAATGATGATGTCTTTATTATAAATATGGACTATAAGAAGAGAAATAAGTTAGATTGGAAGGAAGGATAAGGATATCCCGTCACTCTCCCATAACTCACCGGGCAGAAGAAAGAACAACCTTATAGGAAGGGGGAAGAATTCAGAACTATCTAGTTTGAGACCTTGATCCTATTCTTGAAGTCAGCCACATTTTAACATTCTTGTTATTGGGCCTCTTCTCTATTTGAATGCAATTCCATCTCCAGATTTCTCCAGTTACTATATTATCCTTGAATTCACTGTCAAATTATTTGTATTTCTTACAATACTAGGTAGGTGCTTCAAAACTGAATGATTTCAAGAGAATCTTCACTTGACCTCTTCAATGAGATGGAAGTTCTTATTGCTTCCAGCCTTCTTTCTGTCTTGTTGGATTATCTAATTCAGAGTTTTAAAAAACATTACACAGGGGTGAACAGGTCTTGGACCTCTGGCTGATTGATGTCTCCTGTGGCAGAAGGCAAACTACAAAGGAGCTCTTCTTCACATGTAAGAATGGGTGATGATTTCAGCACTTCCTGATTATAAATATCTTAAGGACTCATGTTCCAGGACCATTCCAGAGACATGTCTCTCTCCTTCTTTTTTACCTCCCACTTTCTTTTTTTTTTTTTTTTGAGACAGAGTCTCGCTCTGTCGCCCAGGTTGGAGTGCAGTGGCGCAATCTCGGCTCACTGCAAGCTCCGCCTCCCAGGTTCACGCCATTCTCCTGCCTCAGCCTCCCGAGTAGCTGGGACTACAGGCGCCCACCACCACGCCCGGCTGATTTTTTGTATTTTTAGTAGAGACGGGGTTTCACTGTGTTAGCCAGGATGGTCTCGATCTCCTGACCTCGTGATCCGCCCGCCTCGGCCTCCCAAAGTGCTGGGATTACAGGCGTGAGCCACTGTGCCCAGCCTTACCTCCCACTTTCTGACTTGATAAGGGGACTATAGTGAATATAGTGACTTTTACATATTTTCTCAACGTGAAAAGTTGATCAGGTGCCACTACTTTAATTAGTGCCTACAGTAGAAAAGGGCATCCGTTTTCTATGAAGGGACACTATATCAAAGGCAAGTCATATTTACACACACACACACACACACACACACACACACACACACACATTTGAGAGTCTCCCTCTGTCGCTCAGGCTGGAGTGCAGTGGCATGATCTTGGCTCACTGCAATCTCCGCCTCCCGGGTTCAAGTGATTTTCCTGCCTCAGCCTCTCAAGTAGGTGGGACTACAGGGGCGCACCACCACACCCAGCTAAATTTTGTATTTTTAGTGGAGACAGGGTTTCACCATGTTGGCCAGGCTGGTCTCAAACTCCTGACGTCAGGTGATCTGCCCACCTTGGCCTCCTAAAGTGCTGGGGATTGCGGGTGTGAGCCACTGTGCGCGGCCAATTATATATATATATATGTATGTATATTTAAGTTATGCTTTATAAGGAATTATAAAGCATACCGCTTATTCCTTTTTACATATAAAAGGAAGACATAGTAGTCCAAGTTTCTTATCTGTTTTTTCCCCAAGGCAAATAGGGCTGTGATGATTAACATAAAGAATCATTTCAGTCTTCAGATGAAACCCTGTCATCTGCATGCAAAAAGGAATTTAATCCCTTACAAGCCAACAAGTAACCATATCCATAGTATCTGGAGGGCTAGGCTACTTACATTTCATACTGCTCAATTAAATGTCATGGACTGTCCATATTCTGCCGCATTACTTTCCAGTTCTGAATGGTCAAGTTAAAAGCATTCTTTTGAGCCGGGCGCGGTGGCTCACGCTTGTAATCCCAGCACTTTGAGAGGCCGAGGCGGGCGGATCACGAGGTCAGGAGATCGAGACCACGGTGAAACCCTGTCTCTACTAAAAATACAAAAAAATTGGCCGGGCGTGGTGGCGGGCGCCTGTAGTCCCAGCTACTCGGAGAGGCTGAGGCAGGAGAATGGCGTGAACCCGGGAGGCGGAGCTTGCAGTGAGCCGAGATCACGCCACTGCACTCCAGCCTGGGTGACAGAGCGAGCCTCCGTCTCAAAAAAAAAAAAGGCATTCTTTTTTCTTTCTTTTTTTTTGGTTAGTTGGTTTATTTATTAGAGATGGGGGTCTCGCTGTGTTGCCCAAGCTGATCTTGAACTCTTGGCCTCAAGTGATCCTTCCACCTCAGCTTCCCAAAGTGCTGGGATTACAGGTGTGCGCTACCGTGCTTAGTAGACATTTTTAGAAAAAGGAATCCATTGTGTTCAGCTTATTTGTTTTAATTTTTTTAATCTTAAAGTTTTAAATGTTTTTAGTTTTTAAATTTTAAATTGAAAATATTTAAGCATACAGAAAAATCGAGTAGTACGAGCAACAGCTATGTAACTACCATCTTGTCAGCAGTGAATATTTTGCCATATCTGCTTGGCACATATCAATATGCTATTGATATATAGCATAAACATTTTTTCTAAACCACTTCAAAGTAAGTTTTAGACTTTCACTTCTAAATACTTAAGATTGCTGTGATAGGCAAAATAATGCCCCTTCTCCCAAGATGTCTACACCCCAGCCCCCATAACCTGTGAATATGTTCCATTTCATGGCAACAGAGAATTAAGATGGCAGATGGAATTAAGGTTGCTAATCAGTTGACCTTAAAATTTGGAAATTATTCTAGATTATCCAGGTGCACCAATATAATCATAAGGGTCCTAAAATGGAAAAGGGGAGGCAGAAGAGTGTCAGAGAGTTGGCAGTCAGAGGAGTAGGCCTGATACTTGAAGATGAAGGAAGTGGCCATGAACCCAACAAAGTAGATTGTCTGTAGCAGGGAACAGCAGGACAATGGATTTTCCTCTAGAGACTCCAGAAGAAATGTAGGAGCTGACTGGGCGCGGTGACTCATGCCTGTAATCCCAGCACTTTGGGAGGCCAAGGCGGGTGAATCACTTGAGGCCAGGAGTTCGAGACCAGCCTGGGCAACATGGCAAAAACCCATCTCTACAAAAAATACAAAAATTAGCTAGGCGTGGTGATGCTCACCTGTAGTCCCAGCTACTCCCAGTCCCAGAGGCTGAGGTGGGAGAATCGCTTGAACTGCAGGAGGCAGAGGTTGCAGTGAGCTGAGATCATGCCACTGTACTCCAGCCCAGGTGACAGAGCCAGACCATATGTAAAAATAAAATAAAAATAAAATAAGTAGGAGCCATACCCATACCTTGAATTTAGCCTAATGAGACCCGTTTTAGACTTAATGACTTTCTGAGTGAAAGATAATACCATTTGTATTGTGTTTAAGCCACTAAATTTGTGGTAATTTATTATAGCAGCCATAGAAAACTAATAGTAGGCTGGGCTCGCGCCTGTAATCCCAGCACTTTGGGAGGTGGGAGGTGGGTGGGTCACTAGAGGTCAAGAGTTTGAGACTTGCCTGGCCAACATGGGAAAACCCTGTCTCTACTAAAAATACAAAAATTAGCCGGGTGTGGGGACACATGTCTGTAATCCCGGCTACTCGGGAGGCTGAGGTGAGAGAATCACTTGAACCTGGGAGGCAGAAGTTACAGTGAGCCGAGATCTTGCCGGTGCACTCCGTCTGGGCAACAGAGCAAGACTCTGTCTCAAAAAAAAAAAAAAAAAACCATAAAAAAGAAAGCTAGTGCTACAGTTATGTCTCAAAAAAATACGGACAATCTCCTATTCAACCACAATACCATTATAACCAACAAGATTAATAATAATTCCCTAATATTATTTCTTAGTCCATTTGAAAATTTACCCAGTTCCCCATAGTATCTTTTGTAGCTGTGTTTAAACCAAGATTCAATCAAAGATTGTACATTATATTTGGTTATGTCTGTAAGTCTCTCTTAACCAAGAACAGTCTGTATCACCACCTCTTTTTTTTTATATCAACATTTTTGAAGAGACCACGCTCATTGATTTGAAATATGTTCCACATTGTAGATTTGTCAGATTGTTTCCATGTTAATTGTCTCAGTGCCTGCAGTGAAAAGTTTGATCCCCAGGGTAAGGTAACAGCAAGATTGTTCCATTGTTAAGATGTGTTTTTCCTTTTGCAATTAGTCGTCTGTGGAGTTATTTTGTTTATATGAACTGAACTAGTTCTTATGAAAATAAATGTTAAATTTCCAGATCAGCGTATTTTATAATGGCAGTATAACAGACTGTATAACTTAAAACCCTTGTGCTGTTTCATTACAAAACACCTAGTAATGCTGGATGAAATGTAACAACTATTTTTTAATTTTTAAACAAACTTTTAAAAATGCATAGCTAGTTGAGCCTGAAAGAATTAAGGAAAATTCTCAGGGACTGCAAATGAAAGAGGAACTGAAAATGAACAGTATGCATGTGACTTAATGCTGTGGTATTTCTGGGTGCTTTACCTAGTCTCAGTTACCGAAAGGCTTGGTTTTTGGTTTCTTTTTTGTTTTTTGTTTTTTTTTTGGTTTTTTTTTTTGAGATGGAGTCTTGCTCTGTCGCCCAGGCTGGAGTGCAGTGGCAAGATCTCGGCTTGCTGCAAGCTCCGCCTCCCAGGTTCACACCATTCTCCTCCCTCAGCCTCCCAAGTAGCTGGGACCACAGGTGCCCACCACCATGCCCGGCTAATTTTTTTGTATTTTTAGTAGAGATGGGGTTTCACCGTGTTAGCCAGGACAGTCTCGATCTCCTGACCTCGTGATCTGCCCGTTTCGGCCTCCCAAAGTGCTGGGATTACAGGCGTGAGCCACCACGCCTGGCCTAAAGGCTTGGTTTTAATGTCCATGAGCCTTAGGCCTGTACGGTACAGAGTTAGAAATGCAAATCTCTATATAAAGCAGGGAGCCTTAAAGGTTCATACTCAAGAGAAAGGAAGGGACCACAGAAAATTCCATCTACTAGTTTGAGGAAACAAACTTTTGTGTCTCAGCCTGGGCTCCGGCTGGGGGTAGAAGGGAATGTCTCCTGAAAATTTATGTTTGGACTCAAGAATATACAATAAGGAGAGGATCAATAGGGCAAGGATAGTCCCTCCAACAAATGGTGTTGGGAAAACTGGATATCCACAGCAAAATAATGAAATTATCTTGTACTGTACACAAAAATCAACCCAAAATGGATTAAAGAGTTAAACATAAGACCTGAAACTATAAAACTCATAAGAAGAAAACAGGGGAAAAGCATTATGACATTGATCTTGGCAATGTCGTGGATATGACATCAAAAACACAGGCAACAAAAGCAAGTGGAACTGCATCAACCTAAAAAGCTGCTGCACAGCAAAGGAAACAGCAGAATGGAAAGGCAATCTACAAAATGTGAGGAAATGTTTTTGAACCATATATTTGATAAGGGGTTAATCTCCAACATATGTAAGGAACTCATACAACTCAGTAGCAAAAAATACATGTATATTAAAAAATAGGCCCTTCGCTGCCGTCCATCGATTTCTCCAGGAAGAAAAATGGCATCTGTTGCAGTTGATCCACAACCGAGTGTGGTGACTCGGGTGGTCAACCTGCCCTTGATGAGCTCCACATGTGACCCCATGTCCTCAGCCTATGTCAGTACAAAGGACCAGAGTCCCTACTTGAAGTCTGTGTGTAAGATGGCAGAGAAGGGTGTGAAGACCATCACCTTGGTGGCCATGACCAGTGTGCTCTGCCCATCATCCAGAAGCTAGAGCTGCAAATTGCAGTTGCCAATATCTAGGCCTGTAAGGGGCTAGACAGGATTGAGGAGAGACTGCCTATTCTGAATCAGCCGTCAACTCAAGTTGATGCCAATGCCAAAGGTGCTGTGACTGGGGCAAAAGATGCTGTGACGACTACTGTGACTGGGGCCAAGGATTCATCACAGGGTTGATGGACAAGACCAAAGGGGTAGTGCCTGGCACTGTGGAGAAGACCCAAGTCTGTGTCAGTGGCAGCATTAACACAGGCTTGGAAAGTCGGATGATGCAGCTCGTGAGCAGTGGCGTAGAAAATGCACTCACCAAATGAGAGCTCTTGGTAGGACAGTACCTCCCTCTTACTGGGGAAGAACTAGAAAAAGAAGCAAAAAAAGTTGAAGGATATGATATGGTTCAGAAGCCAAGTTGTTATGTTAGACTGGGATCCCTGTCTACCAAGCTTCACTTCCTATCAGCAGGCTCTCAGCAGGGTTAAAGAAGCTAAGCAAAAAAGCCAAGAGACCATTTCTCAGCTCCATTCTACTGTTCACTTGATTGAATTTGCCAGGAAGAGTGTGTATAGTGCCAATCAGAAAATTCAGGATGCTCAGGATAAGCTCTACGTCTCATGGGTGGAGCGGAAAAGGAGTATTGGATACGATGATACTGGTGAGTCCCCCTGTGCAGAGCACATCGAGTCACGTACTCTTGTTATTGTCCGCAACTTGACTTAGCAGCTCCAGACCACATGCCACAGCCTTCTGTCCAACATCCACGATTACCACAGAACATCCAAGGTCAGGCCAAGCATATGAGGGTGATGGCAGGCGACATCTACTCAGTGTTCCGCAATGCTGCCTCCTTTAAGGAAGTGTCTGACAGCCTCCTCACTTCTAGCAAGGGGCAGCTGCAGAAAATGAAGGAATCTTTAGATGACTTGATGGATTATCTTGTTAACAATATGCCCCTCAACTGGCTGATAGGTCCCTTTTACCCTCAGCTGACTGAGTCTCAGAATGCTTAGGACCAAAGTGCAGAGATGGACAAGAGCAGCCAGGAGGCCCAGCTATCTGAGCACAAAACTCATTAAACCTGCCCCTGTCACCAGTGTGTGATGCAGCCAGGCAGTTAACACCTTTTATTATGTTGAAATTAACCCTGCTAGGCAACCCTAAATTGGAAGCAAGTAGCTAGTAAAAAGGCCCTCAATTATAGTTATTTCCAGCTGGATTAAGAGCTTTAAAGTTTCTGGCTTTAGCAGATGATTTCTGTTCACCTGGTAAGAAGAGAATGCTAGGCTTGTTAGAGCCTAGCCAGAACTCACAAAAAATTCAAGTGCACTTATGTTCTCATTCTGTGGCCATTGTGTTACTCTCTGTTACTGTTTGTGTTGAATAAAAACATTTTCATGCAGGCTGGGGTAGAAACTGGTGTCTGCTCTGGTATGATCCGAGCAGGCCTCTTTACTGATTTATCTCATGGTGATTGCTTGTACAACTTTAGTTTTTTATTTCTCAAATAGGAGTACTACCTTTGAATTCAATATAATTCACTGTAAGATTAAAAAAGAAAAAATGGACAAAGGACCTGAATAGACATTCTCCAAAGAAGACATAAAAGTGGTCAAGTATATGAAAAATTGCTCAACGTTGCTAATCATCAGAGAAGTACACATCAAAACCACAATGAAATATCATCACCTCAAACCTGTCAATGTCAAGATGGCTTTTTTTTTTAATTGGCAAGGGAGTGAAGAAATTGGAACCCTTGCACACTGTTGGTGGGAATGCAAAATGGTACAAGCGGCCACTGTGGAAAACAGTATGGAGGTTCCTTGACATATTAAATATAGAACTACCAGATGGTCTAGCAGTCATGCTTCTAGATATTTATCCAAAATAAAATCAGGATCCCAAAGAGACATTAGCACTCCCACATGTGACAACATGGATGAAGCTTGAGGACATTATGCTAAGGGAAATAAGACAGTCACAGAAAGACAAATAACTATGTGAGTCTGCTTATGTGAGGTATCTAGTCAGATTCATAGGTTGACAGAGTCAAATGGTGGTTGCCAAAGGCTGAGGGGGAGGAGAAATTGGGGAGTTGCTAAACAATGTATGTAAAATTAATGTCAAACAGGAGGAAAAAGCCATAGAGATCTGCCATACAACACTGTACCTATAGTCAACATTATTGTACACTTGAAAATTTGTTAAGAGGGTAGATCTTGTGTTAAGTGTTTTTACCACAATAAAACAAAAAAAAATATATTTTTTTTTTGAGGCGGAGTCTTGCTCTGTCACCCAGGCTGTAGTGCAGTGGCGTGTTCCCGGCTCACTGCATCCTCCACCTCCCAGGTTCAAGCGATTCTCCTGCCGCAGCCTCCTGAGTAGCTGGGATTATAGGCACACACCACCACGCCTGGCTAATTTTTGTTTGTTTAGTAGAGACGAAGTTTCACCATGTTGGCCAGGCTGGTCTCAAACCCCTTGACCTCAAGCGATCTGCCTGCCTAGGCCTCCCAAAGTGCTGGGATTACAAGTGTGAGCCACTGCACCTGGCCAACAAACAATTTTTTAAAAATTAAGTATGGGCTTATTAGGTTGAGCGCAGTGGCTCACACCTGTAATCCCAGCATTTTGGGAGGCTGATGTGGGCAGATCACTTGAGGTCAGGAGTTCGAGACCAGCCTCGCCAACATTGTGAAACCTGGTCTCTACTGAAAATACAAAAATTAGCTGGGTATGGTGGTGGATTCCTGTAATCCTAGCTACTCAGGAGGCTGAGGCAGGAGGATCACTTGAACCCAGGAGACGAAGGTTGCAGTGAGCCAAGTTTGTGGCACTGCACCGCAGCCTGGGCGACAGAGTGAGACTCTGTCCTAAAAAGGAAAAATAATTAAATATGGGCTTATTTGCGTGGGATTAAATTGTTATCACCTGCTTGGTCTGAGATCCCCAAACTGGGAAATGAATATAAAAAAATTATTCAGGACCCTATATAATACCCTTGGGGTAACCAGCAGAAGCATATGTAAAGCTACTGTGGAGGAACAGATCCACAATTTAAGCCACACAGGATTCTAACAGATAAAATCCCACTGAATAACCCACTTGATTGTGACAAGGCTCATAATCAAAAGTGACAAAAAATAAGAAAACACCTGATTTACCATGAATAAGAGTCACAAATACACTACCTCTCAGGACTAGATCTCCAGTTCATTGACTATAGACCATAGAATAAGTGCATTTAAAAGGATTAAATACAGCCAGGCGTGGTGGCTCACGCCTGTAATCCTAGCACTTTTGGGAGGCCAAGCCAGGCAGATCACCTGAGGTCAGGAGTTCAAGACCAGCCTGGCCAACATGGTGAGACCTCGCCTCTGCTAAAAATACAAAACATTAGCTGGGTGAGGTGGCACATGTCTGTAATCCCAGCTACTCAGGAGGCTGAGGCAGGAGAATCGCTTGAAACCGGAGGGCGGAGGTTGCAGTGAGCCAAGATCACGCCACTGTACTGCAGCCTGGGTGAAAGAGTGAAACTGTCTCAAAAAAAAAAAAAAAAAAAAAGGTCAAATTTAAGATATATTTGGAAGGTGATGCTGATGGAGTTTACAGATAGAATGCATGTGGGTATGAGAAAGAGGAACTAAGAATGACTCCAAGTGTTTGGTTTGAATAGTGGTGTCATTTGCTAAGATGTGTTAACTAGGGGAAGAAACAGTTTTGGACATAAGATTATAAAATGCCTGTTAGATATCTGCTATCTTTCGAATGTCCCTCCAAAATTCATGTTGAAATTTAATTGACATTGTAATAATATTAAGAAGTGGGGGCCGGGCGCGGTGGCTCACGCTTGTAATCCCAGCACTTTGGGAGGCCGAGGCGGGCGGATCACGAGGTCAGGAGATCGAGACCACGGCGAAACCCCGTCTCTACTAAAAATACAAAAAATTAGCCGGGCGTGGTGGCGGGCGCCTGTAGTCCCAGCTACTTGGAGAGGCTGAGGCAGGAGAATGGCGTGAACCTGGGAGGCGGAGCTTGCAGTGAGCCGAGATCGTGCCACTGCACTCCAGCCTGGGCGACAGAGCGAGACTCCGTCTCAAAAAGAAAAAAAAAGAAGAAGTGGGACCTTTAAGAAGTGATTAAGTTATTAGGGCTTTACCCTCATGGGTGGGATTAATGTTGTTATAAAAGGGCACCCTCTCTTTGCCCATCTGCTATGTTATTAGACAGCAAGAAGGTCTTCACCACATGCCAGTACCTTGATGTTAGGCTTCCCAGCTTCTGGAACTGTATGCCAATAAATAGCCAATAAACTTCTGGTCATTATAAAGTACCCAAAGCCGGGTACAGTGACATACACCCGTAGCCCCAGCTACCTGGGATGCTGAGGTGGGAGGATCATTTGAGTTCAAGGAGTTTGGCAACATGGAGAGACTCCATCTCTAAACAAAACAAAACAACACACACACCCACACACCCCTATATAAATTACCCAGTCTGTGGGGCGGGGGCGGGGGGGGGGTTTGTTTGTTTTTTGTTTTGTTTTGAGATGAGTCTCTCTGTTGTCCAGGCCAGAGTGCAGTGGTGCAATCTTGGCTCACTGCAACCTCTGCCTCCTGGGTTCAGGCAGTTCTCTGCCTCAGCCTTCTGAGTAGCTGGGATTACAGGCACCCACCACCACACCTGGCTAATTTTTTTGTATTTTTAGTAGGGATGGGGTTTCACCATCTTGGCCAGGCTGTTCTTGAACTCCTGACCTCATGATCCACCCGCCTCGGCCTCCCAAAGTGCTTGAATTACAGGCGTTAGCCACCATGCAAAATGGACTAAGGCAACACCCAAATGGAGATGTTAGTTAGGCAATTGACTATATAAAGAGAGTTTCGGAGGAGAATGACAGCTAGGAATATCAATTTGAGAATTAGTGTATAAATGCTATTTAAAGCCATGGGAACACTTCATTTTTACTGTTAGAACATAGAAAGATGAATAGAAACTAATGAAGACCAAGAATAAAGGATCATGAGTGTAGAATAAGACCCAGAGATGTGAAATCCCAAAAGCCAAGTGAAGAAAGCAGTTCAAGAAGGAAGGAAGATTGAGTTGATAAAATGCTGCTGAAAGTTCAAATAAGATAAGGATTGATAAATAATTATTGGACTTGGCAACATGAAGGTAATTAGTGACCTGGAAAAAATAATCTCTTTATATTGAGGGAATAAAACCTGAACTGAGGTGGTTTTAAGCCAGAAGAAAGAGACAATGAGTATAGGTAATTCTTGAGGAATTTTGCTGTAGAAGGGTTCAGGGACATGGAGCAGTGACTGGAATACGACAGGAAGTCATGGGAAGAATTTTCTAAGGTGTAAGAAATACTATACCAAGTTGGTATGGTGATGGGATGATTCTCAACAATGGCTAAATAATAGAACTAACTGGGGAATTTATTAAAGAATAGCTGCATGAGTTCAATGGCAGACTGATTAAATCAAATCTTTGGGAATTGGACCATGGTATCAGTATGTTTGTTTGTTTTACAGTTACTCAGATGATTCTAATATGCATCCAAAGTTGATCTGCTTTGGAGCAGATCAGTCAAATTAACTCGTTATATAAGTTAAACAGTATATCCAACACAGTTGAAAATTAGGAACAATAGAAATTACACAGAATGCAGCATAGAGATATTAAAAATGGAAAATATGAAAAAAGAGATGAGACATGGAGAGTAGAATGAGATGGTCCAAGATATATCTCATAGGAGTTCTAGGGTAGGGTAAAGAAAATGGAGAGTAGCAACATTCAAAGAGATAATAGCAGAAAATTTCACAGAATTTCTAAGTATATGAATCTTCAAGGAAAAAAAAAATAGTGAATCCTGAAAGAATAACACTAAAGACAAAGATCTTATGAAAGCAGCCAAATAGATTACTGCGAAGGAATGAAAATTAGACTCAGGCCAGGCTCGGTGATTCATGCCTGTAATCTCAGTGCTTTGGGAGGCCTAAAGAGGAGGATCACTTGAGTTGAGGAGTGAGGCTGCAGTAAGCTATGATTTTACCAGTGTGCTTCAGGCCGGGTGACAGAGGGAGACTCTGTCTCAAAAAGATGTGGTCTTTCTTACTTACCTGCAGAAGTGTGTCTAGTTTCTCAGCTGTTAAGCATTCAGAGGTCAGGGACTAAATACAACAATTAAGTACAATGTTGCAAAAATACTGACATTAAAAATAGAAGTTCCAGGCCAGGCACAGTAGGTCAGACCTGTAATCCCAGCACTTTGGGAGGCTGAGGCAGGCGGATCACTTGAGGCCAGGAGTTCGAGACCAGCCTGGCCAACATGGCGAAACCCTGTCTCCACCAAAAATACAAAAATTAGCCAGGCGTGGTGATGCACATCTGTAGGCTCAGTTACTTGGGAGGCTAAGGCACAAGAATCGCTTAAAACCAGAAAGCAGAGGTTGCAGTGAGCCAGGAGATTGTGCCATTGCACTCCAGCCTGGGCGACAGAGCGATACTCCGTCAAAATAAAATAAGATAGCTTTGACTGTATGTAACACACTAATGATGACTAATTCGTTGGAACTAAAAACGAGATAGGACTGAAATAAAAAATAAGAATTTAATAGAAGGCATAAAAGAGCAAGAAGGGCCAGGTGCGGTGGCTCACGCCTGTAATCCCAGCACTTGGGGAAGCCGAGGCAGGTGGATCACGAGGTCAGAAGTTCAAGACCAGCCTGGCCAACATGGTGAAACCCCGTCTCTACTAAAAATACAAAAATTAGCCAGGAGTGGTGGCAGATGCCTGTAATCCCAGCTACTCGGGAGGCTGAGGCGGAGAATTGCTTGAACCCAGGAGGCAGAGATTGCAGTGAGCTGAGATCGCGCCACTGCATTCCACCCTGGGCGACAGAGTGAGACTCCGTCTCAAAAAAAAAAAAAAGCAAAGAACAAGAAGGGGCTGGACACGGTGGCTCATGCCTGTAATCCTAGCACTTTGGGAGGCTGAGATGGGCGGATCACTTGAGGCCAGGAGTTCAAGTCCAGCATGGCCAATATGGTGAAACCACATCTCTACAAAAAAACACAAAAAAATTAGCTGGGCATTGGTGGCACACACCCATAATCCCAGCTACTTTGGAGGTTGAGGCAGAAGAATCACTTGAACCTGGGAGGCAGAGGTTGCAGTGAGCCAGATTCACACCACTACACCCCAGCCTGAGTGACAGAGTGAGACTGTCTCAAAACAAACATAGCAAGAAGGAAGCACAGAACAAGCAAGGTAAATAGAACAGAAGATGGTAGAAATAAAACTAAATATATTAGTGATCGTGATAAGTGTAGTCAGTTTTTTAGAAACGATTTAATGGAAAAACAAATTCAGATAAATACTGTCAAAAACACAAAGGTGTAGAAATTGAAATTAACAACGAAAAAAAATGTTGTAAGTAAATATTAACCAGAAAGCTAATGTCACCATACTAATATAAGACAAACTTTAAGGCAAAAAAAATTATTATGGGAACAGTTTTTGGGTTTTTTTTTTTTTTTTTAATAGAGATAAGTGTCTTGCCCTGTCATCCAGTGGAGTACAATGGTGTAATCATGGTAAACTGCAGTCTCAAACACCTGAGCTTAAACAATCCTTCCACCTCAGCTTCCTGAGTAGCTGGAACTGTGGACTCATGCCACCATGCCTGGTTATTTTTATTTATTTATTTTTATTTTTATTTTTTATTTTTTGAGATAGAGTCTTGCTCTGTCACCCAGGCTTGAGTGCAGTGGTGCAGTTGCTCACTGCAGCCTCAACCTCCTGGGCTCAAGCAATCCTCCCACCTCACCCCGCCTTGCAGCCCCCCCACCAAAGTAGCTGGAACTATAGGCGTGCAGTACCACACCTGGCTAATTTTTTATAGTTTGTAAACGTGGGGTTTTGTCATGTTGCCCAGGCTGGTCTTGAACTCCTGAGCTCATGGGATCCACCCGTCTCAGCCTCCCAAAGTGCTGGGATTACAGGTGTGAGCCACCACCACGCCCAGCCTAATGTTTTAAATTAATGGTAGAGACAGGCTATCACTATTTTGCATAGGCTGGAACTTTTTTTTTTTTTTTTACTGATACAGGGTCTGGCTCTGTCCTCCAGGCAGGAGTTCAGTGGCTTGATCAGGCTCACTGCAGCCTCAGCCTCCTGTGCTTAAGCAATCCTCATTGAACTGTCTTGGCACCCTTGTTGAAAAATCAATTGACCATAAATATTAGGGTGTATTTCTGAGTTTTTTTCCATTGATCACATATCTGTCTTTATGTCAGTACCACACTATTGTTGTTTTTTTTTTGTTTGTTTGGTTTTTTTTTTGAGACGGAGTCTCGCTGTGTCGCCCAGGCTGGAGTGCAGTGGCGCAATCTCGGCTCACTGCAAGCTCCACCTCCCGGGTTCACGCCATTCTCCTGCCTCAGCCTCTCCGAGCAGCTGGGACTACAGGCGCCCGCCACCACGCCCGGCTAATTTTTTTGTATTTTTAGTAGAGACGGGGTTTCACCGTGGTCTCAATCTCCTGACCTCGTGATCCGCCCGCCTCGGCCTCCCAAAGTGCTGGGATTACAAGCATGAGCCACCGCGCCCGGCCGTTACCACACTATTGTTAGGTCCATTGTAGTTTTCATCTCAGACACTGGTTTTCATCTCTAGAAGTTTGACTTGAGTCTTTTTGTACATCTTCCATTTCTCTGCGTAACTTTTTGAACATATGGAATGCAGCTACAATATTAATATCTGTTTTAAAGTCATTTTAATTCTAACAGAATTAGTTCTGGGTAAATTTCTTCTGATTGATTATTATTCTCATCATGGGTCATGTTTTCTTGCCTCTTTGCAAGCCTGTTAATCTTTAATCAAATTCCAGACATTGTGAATTTTATATTTTTGGGTGCTGGATTATTTTTATTCCTATAAATCTTGAGGGTTGATTTGCAATTCAGTTATTGTATTTGTCAACTGTGTAGTTCTTTGCTTTTTTTTTTTTTTATAATTTGTTAGGCCAGTACTTAAACTAAGCAGTACTTAGTTTAGAACTAAAAATTCCCTAGTACTAAGCTAGGACTTCCCTGTGCACTCTACCCAATACCCCATAAATTGAGTTTTTCTAATCTGGCTACTAAGAACAGGCACTACTGCTGGCCCCATGTGAGTTCTGGGTAGTGCTTGCTCCATTCCTTTCATATGTTTTTTTTTTTTTTCCCCAGTCTTGGATAGTGTCCTCAGTTACATGTGCTGATCAGCACTCTGATCTCCTCAGTATTTGAGGGGATCATTTTGCAGATCTCTGGGCTTCTGAGACTTTCTCTGCAGCTTTCTCTGCTGTGATACTCTGTCCTTTGAAATCTGGCTGCCATTATCTTATTATATTCTCTGCTCCATCTCTTCAACTCAGGAGTTTCTCAGGCTTTGCCTCAATCTCCCTCCCCTCCTGCATCATGTCCTGGAAACTCTCTTAAGGCAATAAGCCAGGCCAGTTGTAGAGCTCATTTCATTTGCTTCTTGTCACTCTGGGGTCACTGTCCATTGTTGCCTGATGTCCATTGTTTTCAAAACCCTTGTTTTTATGGTTTTTGTTTGGGTTTTTTTTTGTTTTGTTTTGTTTTGTGTTTTTTGTGTTTTTTTTGTTTTTTTGGTGGTGGTGGTTCTTTTAGGTGAGAAGGTAAATCTCTGGTCTCTGTTGAATCATCTTGATCAGAAGTGGAAATTGCAGCATTGGTTTTAACATCAACAAATTGATCCCTAAATGTTGAGGTGGAGAATGGATAACTAATTGTATATTCTTGCTGTGGGATTCTACACAGCAGTTAAAGCAAATGAAGTAGAGCTTTATGCAGTTACTTGGACGAATTTTAAATATAAAAAAATTGAAGGCTGCGCATGGCGCCTCACACCTGTAATCCTGGTGCTTTGGGAAGCCAAGGCAGGAGGATCGTGTGAGGCCAGGAGTTAAAGACTAACCTGGGCAACATAACAAAACCCCATCTTTACAAACAACTTTTTTTTTTGTAAATGTCGCTTCTCCTCTAGTGGCTGAGGTAGGAGGATGGAATGAGGCCAGGAATTTAAGGCTGCAGATTGCTAAGATGGTGCCTGTGAATAGCCACTGCACTCCAGCCTGAGTAACATAGTGAGACCCCATATATTAGCCAGGCATGGTGGTGTGCACCTGTAGTCCTAGCTGCTTGGGAGGCTGAGGTGGGAGGATTGCTTGAGCCCAGGAGGTCAAGGTTACAGTGAGACATGATCACGCCACTGCATTCCAGCCTGGGCAACAGAGTGAGATGCTGTCTCTTAAAAAAAAAAAATGCCAGGCACAGTGGCAAAAATTAACCTGGCATGGCAGCGTGAGCCTGTAATCCTAGCTACTTGGGAGGCTGAGGCGGGAGGATCACTTGAGCCCAGGAAGCGGAGGTTGCAGTGAGCCGACATGGGCCACTGCACTCCAGCCTGGGCAACAGCGAGACTCTGTCTCAAAAATAAACAGGCCGGGCGTGGTGGCTCACGCCTGTAATCCCAGCACTTTGGGAGGCCGAGGTGGACAGATCACGAGGTCAGGAGATGGAGACCATCCTGGCTAACACGATGAAACCCCGTCTCTACTAAAACTACAAAAAATTAGCCAGGCGAGGTGGCGGGCGCCTGTAGTCCCAGCTACGCGGGAGGCTGAGGCAGGAGAATGGCAGTGAACCCTGGGGGGCGGAGCCTGCAGTGAGCCGAGATCGTGCCACTGCACTCCAGCCTGGGCATCAGCGAGACTCCATCTCAAAAAAATAAATAAATTAAATAAATAAATAAATAAATAAATAAATAAATAAGGCTGGGTGAGGTGGCTCATGCCTGTAATCCCAGCACTTTGGGAGGCCGAGGCGGGTGGATCACCTGAGGTCAGGAGTTTAAGACCACCCTGACCAATATGGTGAAACCCTGTCTCTACTAAAAATACAAAAAAGTTAGCCAGGAGTGGTGGCAGGCGCCTGTAATCCCAGCTACTCCGGAGGTTGAGGTAGGAGAATTGCTTGAACCCGGGAGGCGGAGGCTGCGGTGAGCCGAGATCGTGCCATTGCACTCCAGCCTGGGCAACAAGTGAAACTCCATCTCATACATACATACATACATACATACATACATAAAAATTTTAAAAAACAAAAGCAAAAGCAATATTGGAAAGAAAAATGAAGGATAGTACAGAAGTGATAATTTCTAAAAATACACAAACTATGCTATATATTATTAATTGTTACGTGTATATGCAATAAACATTGTGAGAATGGAAACATCTGAAGGAGGAGGGAGGGCGAGAAAGGGTTGAGAGTGAAGTTACACAGTGCTTCAGATTTATCTAATGTTTTGTCTCACTAAAAATAGACCACATAGATGACTAACGACTAGTATCTAAAATACATAAAGAACTCTCAAAACTCAACAGTAAAAGGGAACAGCAAAGAGCTCGGTTAGGAAATGAGCAAAAGACATGAACAGAAGTTTCAGGGAAGAGAATTACAGATGGCAAATAAACATGTAAAAAGAACATCATTAGCCATTAGGCAAATGAAAATTGAAACCACAATGAAATATTACCACACACCTATCCAAATGGCTTAAGTAAGAAATAATGACACCAGCCAGGTGCAGTGGCACACACTTCAAGTCGCTTCTCCTCTAGTGGCTGAGGTAGGAGGATGGAATGAGGCTAGGAATTTGAGGCTGCAGATTGTTAAGATGGTGCCTATGAATAGCCACTGCACTCCAGCCTGGGTAACATAGTGAGACCCCATCTATTAAATAACAGTAATAAAAATGACACCACCAAATGCTGGTGAGGGTGTGAAAAACCTGGATTTCTCATACATTGCATCTGGGGATATATGATGGTATAGCTACTCTGGAAAACAGATTGGCAGTTTCTTATAAAACCAAACATTCACTTACCATAAGACTCAGCAGTTGCACAGTTGGGCATTTATCCCGGATAAATGAAAACTTTTCTACAAAAACTCTCCCATGAATGTTCGTAGCAGCTTTATTCCTAATAGCCAAAAACTGAAAACAACTCAGATGTCCTTCAGTGAGTAAATAAACCATGGTACATCCATACCATGGAATACTACTCAGCAATAAAAAGGAAGAAACTGTTGGTACTTGCAGCCACTTGGATAAATCTCAAGGAAATTGTCCTAAGTGAAAAAGGCCAGTCCTAAAAGTTACATACTGTATGATTCCAACTTTATAATAGTTTGAAAAGCCAACATTTTAAAAACGGAGAACAGATTCGTGGCTTCTAGGAGTTAGGAATGAATGTGGCAGGAGATGGGAGGGGAGAGGCTAGATGTTGTTATAAAACGGTAACACGAGGGATCCTTGAGCTGATGGAACGGTGCTGTTTCTTAACTGTGATGATGGATACATGAACTTACAAATGTGACAAAATTGTGTAGAACTAAGTACATACAAATGAATATTAATAAAATGGGAAATCTGAAGATCTGCTTATTGTATCAATGTTGATATCCTGCTGGTGATATGGTACTACAGTTTTGCAAGATGTTACCATTGGGGGAAACTATATAAAGGGTACATGGGATCTTCTTTATCTCCATCTTTTTTTTTTCTTGAGACGGAGTCTTGCTCTGTCACCCAGGCTGGAGTGCAGTGGCCTGATCTCAGTTCACTGCAACCTTTGCCTCCTGGGTTCATGCCATTCTCCTGCCTCAGCCTCCCGAGTAGCTCGGACTACAGGCGCACGCCACCATGCCCGGCTTTTTGTATTTTTAGTAGAGACAGGGTTTCACCGTGTTAGCCAGGACAGTCTCAATCGCCTGACCCCGCGATCTGCCCTCCTCGGCCTCCCAAAGTGCTGGGATTACAGGTGTGAGCCACCGTGCCCGGCCTGTCTCCATCTTTGAAATATTTTATAATAAGAACAGTCTCTTCAGTGTGCACAGTAAAATTCTCTGTGACCATTTGAGACAAATCAGAAAAAATAGTGGAAACATAGAAATGAAAATTTTTTGCTTATTAATACTAAAAGTTCTTAGATTTTAAAAAGATAAATTAGAACTTACGAAAGTATTTTTTTAAGAATGTATTTTCAGCTGGACACAGTGGCTCACGCCTGTAGTCCCAGCACTTTGGGAGGCCAAGGCGGGTGGATTACCTGAGGTCGGGAGTTCAAGACCAGCTTCACCAACACAGAGAAACTCTGTCTCTACTAAAAATACAAAATTAGCCAGGCATGGTGGCGCATGCCTGTAATCCTAGCTACTTGTGAGGCTGAGGCAGGAGAATTGCTTGAACCCAGGAGGCGGATGTTGTGGTGAGCTGAGATCACGCCATTGCCCTCCAGCCTGGGCAACAAGAGCAAAACTCCACCTAAAAAAATAGTAATAAGTGTTTTCATCAGGGCGCAGTGGCTCATGCCTGTAACCCCAGCACTTTGGGAAGCTGAGGCAGGTGGATCACCTGAGGTCAGGAGTTCAAGACCAGCCTGGACAACATGGTGAAACCTCTGTCTCTACTAAAAATACAAAAAATTAGCCGGGCGTGATGGTGGATGCCTGTAATCCCAGCTACTTGGGAGGCTGAGGCAGAAGAATCGCTTGAACCCGGGAGGCGGAGGTAGCAGTGAGACAAGATCGTGCCATTGCACTCCAGCCTGGGCAACGAGAGTGAGACTCCGTCTCAAAAAAAAAAAAAGAAAGTATTTTCATTTCTACTTAGGATTTTTAAACCAAAACAGCATTTTGTTTGTTTGTTTGAGACAGAATCTCACTTTGTCGCCAGGTCTAGACTGCAATGGCATGATCTCAGCTCACTGCAACCTCTGCCTCCTAGGTTCAAGTGATTCTCCTGCCTCAGCCTCCCAAGCAGCTGGGAATATAGGCACGCACCTGCCATCAGCCCAGCTAATTTTTTGTGTTTTTAGTAGAGACGGGGTCTCACCATGTTAGTCAGGCTGGTTTCAAACTCCTAACCTCAAGTGATCTGCCTGCTTTGGCCTCCCAAAATGCTGGGATTACAGGTGTGAGCCACTGCACCCAGCCTTCAAAACAGTTTTTTAAACTTACTTTTTATGTGTTAAATACTATTGTTTTGTAAGGACTGTTGTCTTCTTCATTATAAATACTGATAACTTTTCGTAAGTAATATAACCATCTTATCTTTTAGACTATTGCTACTTTAAACTTTTAAGTTACATTATATAACTATAGGCTTCACTTTCATCATTTTTGAGAATTAGAGGTTTTCCAACCTAGCTAACAATTTAGATTTTTCTGTTCTCTGATGTGATGGAAGAACAAAGAACAAATATAAAGGGCCTTGTACATTGCCTTTTACAGAGCAGGTACTCCTGTGTCTGTTAATTTATTTTGTTCACCCTCTTCATTCCCGTATCCTCTGTCTGCCTCTCAGGATCCTCTTAAGTCTTTGCTGCAAATCCAGGTTTTGGTTTGATGTTGTCAGAAACTTTACAAGCATGAATGAGAGCTATTTCATTTGGCATTCTTGTTTCTTATAGGAGTCCAACAGCAAGTTTAAAGTTGGACATTTTTCTTTTTCTGCTACGGTTGTTTGACACAACTACTCTCTTCCTTAAACTTTCTTTTTTTTTTTTTTTTTTTTTAGACGGTCTCGTTCTGTCACCCAGGCTGGAGTGAAGTGACCTGATCTCAGTTCACTGCAACCTCTGCCTCCCAGATTCAAGTGATTCTCATGCCTCAGCCACCCAAGTAGCTGGGATTACAGGCATGCACCACCACAGCCAGCAATTTTTGTATTTTTAGTAGAGACAAGCTTTTGCCATGCTGGCCAGGCTGGTCTCAAACTCCTGGCCTCAAGTGATCTGCCATCCTTGGCCTCCCAAAGTGTTAGGATTACAGGCATGAGCCACTGTGCCCAGCCTCTGCCTTCTTATGTACTGCTTTTCCTCCTCACATTTCAGTAAAGAGAAAATTCACCCAAAGGCAAAAGCTGAAGCCAGGGAATAATCCTTTTCTCTGACCCCAAATCTAAGTCACCAACTCCTATCAATTCTGTTTTCTTCCTCTGAATGTAAAAGAGAAAATATGCACATGGTGGCTTGCATCTGTAGTTCCAGCTACTTAGGAGGCTGAGGCATGAGAGTCGCTTGAACCCGGGGGCCCAGGCTTCAGTGAGCCATGATCGCAAAACTGTACTCCAGACTGGATGACAGAGTGAGACTCGAAAAAAGGAGGAAAAAAAAGAAAAAAGGCAGGGTGCGTCTCTTTGCAGTGAGCTGAGATTGTGCCATTGCACTCCAGCCTGGGCAACAGAGCAAAAACTCCATCTCAAAACAAAAAGGCAGAGAAAATGAGTTCATGTAAACATCCAATTATGTGTTTTTGTTATATGCACTTCTTTCTGTTGGAATGAAATTCTGGAAAACAGTAACCTAGTCTTTTTCCAAAAATCTTTACTCCTAATGCCTGACTTTGACACATAGTATATGATTAATATTTGTGGGGTGGATGGATGGATAGATGTGCAGATACATGAATACTACAGTACTTGCTTCTTAAGATGTCTGGCTCTGAGAAGGGTGTTGTACTGTGTAATAGATTTTGTAAATGAGCTAGACCTGTGTTGTAATTCCAGATTTACTCTCTAAAGCTTTGCAGTTGGAATACACCTCTTCCCACCTGTGAAGTAGAAACAATACTACCTACTTAGTAGCTTGTTGAAAAGATGTAAGTAAGTTTCTTCTGCAACTGGAATGGAGAAAAAAATATTTAAGTAAGAATACATGATAAAGTGCCCAATAGCATGTTTGGATTTAAGTGGGTGGTTAAGAAATAGTATCTGTTATTATTAGGATCACAGAAGAAACAAAAAAAGATTGGTTAGGCATTTTTTTTTTTTTTTTTTTTTGAGACGGAGTCTCGCTCTGTCGCCCAGGCTGGAGTGCAGTGGCGCAATTTCGGCTCACTGCAAGCTCCGCCTCCCGGGTTCACGCCATTCTCCCTCAGCCTCTCCGAGTAGCTGGGACTACAGGCGCCCGCCACCACGCCCGGCTAATTTTTTGTATTTTTAGTAGAGATGGGGTTTCACCGTGGTCTCGATCTCCTGACCTCGTGATCTGCCCACCTCGGCCTCCCAAAGTGCTGGGATTACAAGCGTGAGCCACCGCGCCCGGCTGGTTAGGCATTAAAAGGCAACATGCAACATTCATTTTACAAAATTTTTTTTTTTTGCAGAGGAATATTTATGTGATAAGTTTTCAGTGAATATTAGTTTTACAATTTTATAATAGGGGACATAATTTAACTGTAGAATTTTTTTTAGTATATTTACAAAGTTGTGCAACCAGACAACAGTCCGTTTTAGAAAAACATTTCCAATCACCCTAAAAAGATCATGTGTGCCCCTCCGTAATCAGTTATGTTGGATTTTGTTTTTGCAATTTTATTGTGGTAAAATGTATGTAACATAAAATTTACCATCTTAACCATTTGTAAGTATATAATTCAGTGGATTTAAGTACATTCACATTGTTTTGCAACCATCACCACTATCTACTTACAGAACTTTTTCTTCATCCCAGGGACTCTGTTCCCATTAAACAATCACACCTCACTCCCCACCCCTACCTTAGCTGGAAACCTCTATTCTACTGTTTTGTTTTTTTTTATTTTTGTTTTTGGGTTTTTTTGTTTTTTGTTGTTGTTGTTGTTGTTTTTGAGATAAGGGCATCTTACTCTGTTGCCTAGGCTGGTCTTCAACTCCTGACACTCAAGCATTCCTCCCACCCCAGCCTCACAAGTAGCTAGAATTATAGGCACTTGCCACCATGCTCAGCCCGCTATTATACTTTCTATCTCTAGGTACCTCCTATATGTGGAACCATACAATATTTATCCTTTTGTGTCTGGTTTGTTTTACTCGCATAATGTTTTCAAAGTTCGTCCATTTTACATTGGATTTTGAGGCAGGCATGGTTCTGAGTGCATAAAGTTGAGGTTTATAGATTAGTAAAGACAAGAGTAGCTGTGGACAGATTGGTCAGCATTCTCAAGCTATCTATTAGGAAAGACTTACCTCAGACATTCAGGTATCTGGGTTCTGGTTTCTCGCAACCTCTGATGGGTCAGTTTCTTTCTTGAATCATTAATGTATAGTAAGGGGAAATTATTTGACTTACTTTCAGCTGTTTGTATAATGATCAGTTCAAGGAGCTAAGGTAATGATGGCACCCCAAACTCTAGCTCTAGGTTATTGAATTTTGTTGTTTTGTCATATACTATCGGTGCTCGTGAATATATCTCAAAACTTAGAATACTGTAGTATATCAACTTAAATGTATATCTTGCTATGTGTACTTAAGAGACAGGGTCTTGCTCTGTCACCCAACCTGGAGTAGAGTGGCGCAATCATAGCTCACTGCAGCCTCAAACTCCTGGGCTCAAATGATCTTCCCACCTCAGTCACCATGCCTGGCTAATTTTTTTTTTTTTTTTTTTTTTAATTTTTTTAGGCTGGGTGCAGTGGCTCACGCCTGTAATCCCAGCACTTTGGGAGGCCAAGGTGGGTGGATCACTTGAGGTCAGGAGTTCAAGACTAGCTTGGCCAACATGATGAAACCTCGTCTCTACTAAAAATACAAAAATTAGCCGAGTATGGTGGCGAACACCTGTAATCTCAGCTACTCGGAAGGCTGAGGCATGAGAATCACTTGAACCTGGGAGGCTTGCAGTGAGCCAAGGTTGTGCCACTGCACTCCAGCCTGGGTGACAGACTGTCTCAAAAAAATAAAAATAAATAACAAATTTTTTTTTAGAGATGAGTGTCCCAGGATGGTCTCAAACTCTCAGCCTCCAATGATCCTCTTGCGTCACTGGGATTACACACACAAGCCACTGCCTTAACTGTGTACTTTTCTAAAGTACAGACATACCTCAGAGATTTTGTATGTTCTATTCCAGACCACCACAATAAAGCAAATATTGCAATAAAGCAAGTCACACAAATTTTTTGGTTTCCTAGTGTATATAAAAGTTATGTTTAGGCCAGATGCAGTGGCTCATGCCTGTAATCACTCTGGGAGGCTGAGGCTCACTCTGGGAGGCTGAGGCAGGAGGATTGCTTGAAGTCGGGAGTTTGAGACCAGCCTGGTCAACATGGTGAAACCTCGTCTCTACTAAAAATACAAAAATTAGCTGGGCATAGTGGTATGCACCTGTAATCCCAGCTACTCAGGAGGCTGAGGCAGTAGAATCGCTTGAACTCAAGAGGCAGAGGTTGTAATGAACCGAGATCACGCCACTCCACTCCAGCCTGGACGACAGAGCAAGACTCTGTCTCAAAAAAAAAATAATAATAAAATAAAAGTTATGTTTATATTATGCTGTAGTCTATTAAGTGCAATAGGATTATGTCTAAAAAAACAATGAATACGTCTTAAATAAAAAACACTTTCTTGCTAAAAAGTTTTAACAATCATCTGAGCCTTCAGCAAGTCATTATCTTTAGCTGGTAGAATGTCTTGCCTCCATGTGGATGACTGCTCACCCATTAGTGTGGTGGTTGCTGAAGGTTGGGGTAACCTGGCAATTTTTTTTTTTTTTTTTTTTTGAGATTACAGGCGTGAGCCACTGTGCCTGCCCAACCTGGCAGTTTCTTAAAATAAGATGATGAAGTTTGCCACATGGATTGACTCTCCTTTCATGAAAGATTTTCACATAGCATGTGGTACTGTTTAATACCATTTTATCCACAGTAGAACTACTTTCAACATTGGTGTCATTTCTCTCAAACCCTGCTGCTGCTTTGTCAACTTAAGTTTATGGAATATTCTGAATCTTCTGGTGTCATTTCAACAGTGTTCACAGCATCTTACCGGGAGTAGATTACATCTTAAGAAACCACTTTCTTTGCTCATCCATAAGAAGCAAGCTCCTTATCCATTCAAATTTTTGTTTTTTGTTTTTGTTTTTTAAAGAGACTCAGTTGTGGTCTGTCACCCAAGCTGGAGTGCAGTGGCATGATCGTAGCTCATTGTAGCCTCAAACTCCCGGGCTCACGCAATCCTGTCGCCTCACCCTCCTGAGTGAGGTGCATGCCACCGTGCCCAACTAAATTTTTTTTTATTTTTTGTAGAGATAGGGTCTCACCACGGTGAAACCCCGTCTCTACTAAAAATACAGAAAAATTAGCCGGGCGTGGTGGTGGTCGCCTGTAGTCCCAGCTACTCGGAGAAGCTGAGGCAGAAGAATGGCGTGAACCCGGGAGGCGGAGCTTGCAGTGAGCCGAGATTGTGCCACTGCACTCCAGCCTGGGCGACAGAGCAAGACTCCGTCTCAAAAAAAAAAGAGATAGGGTTTCACTTTGTTGTCCAGGTTGGTCTCGAACTCCTGGGCTCAAGTGATCCTCCTGTCTCAGCCTCCCAAAGTGCTGGGATTACAGGCATGAGCCACTGTGCCTTGCCCAGGCTCCCTTCTAATTGTAGTTTTCTTGCTGTTTCTACCACTTTTGCAGTCATTTCCTCCATTGAAACCTTGAACCTGTCAAAGGTCATGTATGAAAGTTGTAATCAACTTCTTTCAAATTCCTGTTAATGTTGATAGTTTTAGGCTGGGCGTGGTGGCTCACGCCTGTAATCCCAGCAGTTTAGGAAGCCGAGGCAGGCAGATCACCTGAGGCTGGGAGTGCGAGACCAGCCTGACCAACATGGAGAAACCCTTTCTCTACTAAAAATACAAAATTAGCTGGGCCTGGGGTGGCACATGCCTGTAATCCCGGCTACTCAGGAGGCTGAGGCAGGAGAATTGCTTGAACCTGGGAGGTGGAGGTGAGCCAAGATCGCACCATTGCACTCCAGCCTGGGCAACAAGAGCAAAACTCCATCTAAAAAAAAAAGAAAAAGAAAAGAAAAATGTTAATAGTTTTACTTCCTCCTGCAATGGTAAATAATTTCCAGGAGGTTTTAAAATTTTTTATTTTTATAGAGACAGGGTCTTGGCTGGGCGCGGTGGTCATGCCTATATAATCCCAGCACTTTGGGAGGCTGAGGCGGGCAGATCACAAGGTCAGGAGCTCGAGACCATCCTGGCTGACACGGTGAAACCCCGTCTCTAGCAAAAATACAAAAAATTAGCTGGGCATGGTGGTGGGTGCTTGTAATCCCAGGTGCTCGGGAGGCTGAGGCAGGAGAATGGCATGAACCCAGGAGGTGGAGGTTGCAGTGAGCTGAGGTTGCGCCACTGCACTCCAGCCTGGGCAACAGAGTGAGATTCTGTCTCAGAAACAAACAAACAAAAAACAAACAAAAAACAAAAAAAAAAGAGACAGGGTCTTACTGTGTTGCCCAGGCCAGTGTGAAACTCCTGGGCTCAAGTGATCCTCCCACGTTGGCCTCTAAAGCACTGGAATTACTTGTGTGAGCCACCATGCTTGGCCTGAAATATATTAATATTTCTTTATTTTTTTTTTTTGAGACTGAGTTTTGCTCTTGTTGCCCAGGCTGGAGTGCAGTGGCATGATCTTGGTTCACTGCCACCTCCCCCTCCCAGGTTCAGGCGATTCTCCTGCCTCACCCTCCCACGTAGCTGGGATTACAGGCATGTGCTGCCACGCCTAATTTTGTATTTTTAGTAGAGATGGGGTTTCACCATGTTGGTCAGACTGGTCTCGAACTCCTGACCTTAGGTGATCCACCTGCCGTGGCTTCCCAAAGTGCTGGGATTACAGGCGTGAGCCCCCATGCCCAGCAATATTTCTTACATAGTAAGACTTGAAAGTCAAAATTACTTCTTGATTCATGGTCTGTAGAATGGATGTGTTAGCCACATGAAAACAACATTAATTTCCTTGTTCATCTCCATCAGAGCTCTTGGTGACTGGGTGCATTGTCAATGAGCAGTAATATTTTGAAAGGGATCTTTTTTCTGAGCAGTAGATCTCAGCCATGAGCTTAAAATATTCTGTAAACCATACTGTAAACCATACTGTAAACAGATGTGCTGTCATCCAGACGTCATTGTTCCATTGAGAGAGTGCAGGCAGAGTAGATTTAGCCTAATTCTTACCTTTTTTCTAAGAGATGGAGTCTTGCTATGTTGTCCAGGCTGGAGTGCAGTGGCTATTCACAGGTGCAATCATAGTGCTCTACAGCCTCAAAATCCTGAGCTCAGGCAACTCTGCTGCCTTAGCCTCCCACATAGCTGAGACTACTGGTGTGCACTACTATGCCCAGTTTATTTAACATAATTCTTAAGGGCCCTAGAATTGTTGGAATGGTAAATGATCACTGACTTCAACTTGAAGTCACCAGCCATATTAGCCTCTAACAAGAGAGTCAGCCTGTCTTTTGAAGATTTGGAGCCTGGTATTGACATCTCTCTATGAAAGTCTTCTAGTAGAAGGCTATTTTATCTACATTGAAATGTACTATTAACATGGGCTTATAGATGAAAACAGCAGACACTGAGTACTCCAAAAAGGGGAGGAATGGAGTGGGAGATAAGGGTTGAAAAACTACCCATTGGGTACTATGTTAGTTATTTGGGTGATGAGTTCAATAGAAGCCCAAGCCCCAGAATTATGCAGTATATCCATTTAATAAATCTACACATGTATCCCTTAAATCTAAAATAAAAACTAGAAAATTTTAAAAAGGGAAAAAAATGTAGTGTTAATGTGTCACCTTTGTGGGTTATCTCAGCTAGATCTTACGGATAACTTGCGTTAGCTTCTACATCAGGACTTGGCTACTGCTGTACCTTGTACTTTTGTGTTATGGCGTGACTTCTTAAACCTCATGAACCAGCCTCTGCTAGTTTCCAGCTTTTCTTCTGCAGCTTCCTCATCTCTCCCAGCCTTCACAGAATTGAAGAGAGTTAGGGCCTGATTCTGAATTAGGCTTTGGCTTAAAGGAATATTGTGGCTGGTTTGATCTTGCCAGTGCTCTAAAACTTTCTCCATATTGCCAGTAAGGCCTTTGCACTTTGCCATTATTTGTGTGTTCACTGGAGTAGCACTTTTAATTTCCTTCAGGAACTTTTCCTTTGCATTCACAACTTGGCTGGTTTTTTTTGTTTGTGTTTTTTTTTGTTTTTTTTTTTGAGACGGAGTCTCGCCCTGTTGCCTAGCCTGGAGTGCAATGGTGTGACCTTGGCTCACTGCAAACTCCACCTCCTGGGTTCAAGTGATTCTCCTGCCTCAGCCTCCCAAGTAGCTGGGATTACAGGCGCGTGCCACCATGCCTGGCTAATTTTTTGTATCTTTAGTAGAGACGGAGTTTCATCATATTGGCCAGGCTGGTCTCGAACTCCTGACCTCGTGATCTGCCGACCTCGGCCTCCCAGAGTGCTGGGATTACAGGCGTGAGCCACCACACCCGGCCACAATTGGCTAACTGTTAAATGCAAGAGGGCTAGCTTTCTGCCCATCTTGGTTTTCAACATGCTTTCCTCACTAAGCTTAATCATTTCTAGCTTTTTATTTAAAGTGAGAGATGTGTGACTCTTCCTTTCATTTGAACACTTAGAGACCCTTGTAGGGTTATTAATTGGTCTAATTTCAATATTGTTGTATCTCATAGTAAAGAAGCTGGAGAAAGAGAGAGATGGGAGAACAGCCAGTCTGTGGAACAGTTAGAACACACACAGCATTTATTGATTAAGTTTGCCATCTTCTGAGTACAGTTCATGGTGCCCCAAAACAAAATAGTAACATCAAAGATACTGATGATTACCAAAATGTGACACAGAGACAAAGTGAGGACATGCTGTTAGAAAAATGGTACCATTAGGGTTGCTCAATACAGGGTTACCACAAACATTCGTTTGTTGTTGTTGTTGTTGTTGTTGTTTTTTGACAACAACATGGAGTGCAATGGTGCGATCTTGGCTCACTGAAACCTCTGCCTCCTGGGTTCAAGCGATCCTCCTGCCTCAGCCTCCCAAATAGCTGGGATTACAGGCATGTGCCACAACACCCGACTAATTTTTGTATTTTTAGTAGAGACAGTGTTTCACCATGTTGGCCAGGCTGGTCTTGAACTCCTGACCTCAAGTGATCCGCCCGCCTTGGCTTCCCAAAGTGCTGGGATTATAGGCGTGAGCCACTGTGCCTGGCCTTGTTTTCCTTTAACAAAGTATCTGCAAATACAATAAAGTGAAATGCAATAAAATGAGGCTGGCTGTACTTTTTGCATCTAGGTGTATAATCAGTTGAGTGGCAGACTTTTCCTACTCTCCCCAACTCACCATGGTATGCCCAGTTACTACTCTCAGTTATATAGTGTTGATTGAACTACTAAAGACATTGTTAACTATAGAGTTAGGGTGGTGTTCTGTAGCACTCCACTTTCTAGTCACTCCATCCGAAGATATTTTTCAGAGGTAAATTGGGAGGTGAAGTGTGATTAAAATGTTCTAAAGTTGATTATAATGATAGCTGCACAGCTCTGAATATACTAAACATCATTGAATTGTACACTTTACATAGGTGAATTGTATGATATGTGAATTATATCTCAGTAAAGCTATTTTTTTTTTTTTTATTTTACTTTAAGTTCTGGGATACATGCACAGAACCTGAAGGTTTATTACATAGGTATACATGTGCCATGGTGGTTTGCAGCAGCTATCAACCCGTCATCTAGGTTTTAAGCCCCACGTGCATTAGATACTTGTCCTAATGCTCTCCTTCCTTTTGCCTCCTATTCCCCAACAGACCCAGGTGTGTGATGTTCCCCCTCCCTGTGTCCATGTGTTCTCATTGTTCCACTTACTAGTGAAAACATGCAGTGTTTGGTTTTCTGTTCCTTTGTTAGTTTGCTGAGATTGATGGCTTCCAGCTTCATCCATTTCCCTGCAAAGGACATGAACTCATTCTTTTTTTATGGCTGCTAAAGCTATTCTTTAAAAAGAGAGGGAATTAAGAAGCATAACCCCAAAATTCAGAAGTTTGGGTTCTGACTTTTATCTCTAAAAGGTGTATTTCTGCCTACAATCCCAAGCGCTTTGACAGGCTGAGGCACGAGGATCATTTGAGCCCAGGAGTTCCAGACCAGCCTGGGCAACATAGTGAGACCTTGTCCTACAAAAAACTAAAAAATTAGCCCAGTGTGGTGGCATGCGTCTCTAGCTACTCAGGAGGCTGAGGCGTGGAGGATTGTTGGAACCCTAGAGTTTGAAGCTGCAATAAGCTATGATTGTGCCACTTGCACCCTAGCCTGGGTGATAGAGTGAGACCCTATCTCTCAAAAATAAAAATAAAAACAGGCCGGGCACAGTGGCTAATGCCTGTAATCCCAGCACTTTAGGAGGCCGAGGCAGGCAGATCACAAGGTCAAGAGATTGAGACCATCCTGGCCAACATGGTGAAACCCCGTCTCTACTAAAAATACAAAAATCAGCTGGACATGTTGGCACACACCCATAGTCCCAACTACTTGGGAGGCTGAGGCAGGAGAATTTCTTGAACCTGGGAGGCGGAGGTTACAGTGAGCTGAGATCGCACCACTCCACTCCAGCCTGGCAACAGAACAAGAGTCCACCTCAAATAAGTCAATAAATACATAAATACAAATATAATGAAGGGTGTGTGTTTCATTTTTTGGTCTTGTTTTGTTTTTGTTTTGAGACAGAGTTTCACTCTGTCACCCAGGCATTTTTAGTAGAGACAGGGTTTCACCATGTTGGCCAGGCTGGTCTCGAACTCCTGACCTCAAGTGATCTACCCACCTCAGCCTCCCAAAGTGCTGGGATTACAAGCGTGAGCCACTGCACCCGGCCTCTGTTTTGTCTTATTTTTCATTGCAACTGGAAAAGAATCTTTTTAATTTTATTAATTAATTAATTCATTCATTCTTTGAGACAGAGTCTCGCTCTGTCACCCAGGCTGGGGTGCAGTGGCGAGATCTCAGCTCATTGCAGCCTCCGCCTCCTGGGTTCAAGCAGTTCTTTGCCTCAGCTTCCCAAGTAGCAGGGATTACAGACGCCCGCCACCACTCCCGGCTAAGTTTTTATATTTTTAGTAGAGATGGGGTTTCACCATCTTGGCCAGGCTGGTCTTGAACTCCTGACCTCGTGATCCACCCTCCTCAGCCTCCCAAAATGCTGGGATTATAGGTGTGAGCCACCGCGCCCAGCCCTGGAATAGAAAAAAATTTTAAGTACTCCATTTTTACAAATGAAATTGAAACTTGGGAAGGTAAAATAACTTAACTAAATATTTGATCTGGTTAACGTAAGTAGCAATTTTAACTTGTGTTTCTTTGACTTAAAAGATTTTCTTACTACTTTATCTTTGTTGTTTCCTACCAGGACAACAACCCTGGATTTGAAAGTGTTGGAGAAAATCTAAATCTGAATTTGCATTTAGATTTTTTTTTTTTTTTTTTTTGAGACAGAGTCCCGCTGTCGCCCAGGCTGGAGTGCAGTGGCCCGATCTTGGCTCACTGCAGGCTCCGCCCCCTGGGGTTCACACCATTCTCCTGCCTCAGCCTCCCAAGTAGCTGGGACTACAGGTGCCCGCCACCTCGCCCGGCTAATTTTTGGTGTTTTTAGTAGAGACGGGGTTTCACTATGTTAGCCAGGATGGTCTCGATCTCCTGACCTCGTGATCCGCCCGCCTTGGCCTCCCAAAGTGCTGGGATTACAGGCGTGAGCCACCGCGCCCGGCCATTAGATTTTTTTTTGTTATTTCTTGGAGACAGAGCCTCACTGTATCACCCCAACTGGAGTTCAGTGGTACGACCAGGCTCAGCGCAGCCTCAACCTCCTGGGCTCAAGCAATCCTCCCACCTTAGCCTCCCAAGTAGCTGGGACTACAGGCATGTACCACCATGCCTGACAAATTTTTAATTTTTTTGTAGAGATGGGGTCTCACCATTTTGCCCAGGCTGGGCTCAAGCCGTCCTCCCACCTCAGCCTCTGGAGGAGCTGGGAATACAAGTTGAGTCACCATGTCCGGCCTACATTTAGATTTTGTTAGTGTAAAAAAAATCAAAGTGAAAAGGGAAGATAATGATTAATTAGCTTGTCGTTAACACTTTTTCTTCATGAGTAAAGAAAAAATAGTGCTTCTTATCAGGCTAAGCACCCGAGTTCTTCATTTTAAAAAGCATCTTAAGTGTCTTCAGATTTTGAATCTGCTAACCCTGGTAACATGCAGTTTACCTATATAACAAACCTGCACATGTACCCTTGAACATAAAATAAAAGCTAAAAAAAAAAAAAAAAAGATTTTCAATCTGTATCCATATAGAATTAAGGGCAGATATCAACAGGCCTTGCTTATGTAGATTTAAGTTTACTTAAATTGCTGAGGTTGAATGGAGAAGTCTCCTTTAATATAAATGTTCTAGGACAATATCACGTAGGACATTAGCATAGTTAACTTTGAACTTTGTGTGTGTATGTGCGTGTGAGAGAGAGATTCTTGTTAATAACTTTACCATTCCACCTTTTTTAAAATGGACTATTTAAGGGACTTTATTCTGATCTTACTTGTATTTTTCTTTCCATAGGATGGATAGAATGACAGAAGATGCTCTTCGCTTGAATCTGTTGAAGCGGAGCTTGGACCCAGCAGATGAGCGAGATGATGTCCTGGCAAAGCGACTCAAAATGGAGGGGCATGAGGCCATGGAACGTCTGAAAATGTTGGCATTGCTCAAAAGGAAGGATTTGGCAAATCTTGAGGTGTCACATGAGTTACCCACCAAACAGGATGGCAGTGGTGTTAAGGGCTATGAAGAAAAACTTAATGGGAATCTCAGGCCTCATGGAGACAACAGGACTGCTGGAAGGCCAGGCAAAGAAAACATCAATGATGAGCCTGTGGATATGAGTGCTAGACGGAGGTATGGCTCAGTTCAGCTGCCTCCAGGGATAGGGTCGTCTCATAAAGCCTGTGAAAATGGAATGAATTCCAATGAGAGGAGGGTGTTTTTCATCTAAAGATACTTAAAAGAAGATATATCATCGAGTTTGACCATAAATTCATTTTCTTTCCAAATGAAACCAGGTGCCTCAAAAACTGCTTAGCCTACAGAGAATCGTAGTTCTTACTCTTAAGAGAAAAAATGGTCATTTTTAGATAAAGGGGGCACTAGAGAGCTGATAGGCCAAATGGAAGTGATTAATATATACCTTCACTCTAATCTTCATGGCTGTCTTAGGAGGAGGAAAATAGTCTTTTTGTCAGATAATTCCAGGAGTTTTAGGATGTATTTATTGTGGAGTCCCAGCTTTTATTACATCCAAAACGTGGGCCTAGCTTTTCTTGTGTCAGAAAGCAAATTATCTTCATGTGGTAAGTCCCTGCATTCTTGCTGTATCTGTACCACTTCCCCCAGCTCCCCCATGTACATATACATTCATTTGTACATGTATGTTACTCATTCACTCACTCACACATGCAACATGTTTTCCCAGGCCTTTTTTTCTGGTGTCTTTCAAGGTTGATTACTTGAAACTGTAGAGCACACAGTAAGGAGAGGTACCTGGAACTGGCCAATGGTTGAGTCTACCTGTGCAGTGAATCATAGTATAGATAACCCTAGTTTGGGTTTTTTTTCTTTTTGTTTTTTATGAGTTTTTTTGGTGCTTGTTTTTTTTTTTTTTTTTTTTTTTTTTTCTTTTTGTTTTTTATGAGTTTTTTTGGTGCTTGTTTTTTTTTTTTTTTTTTTTTGAGGTAAGGTCTTGCTCTGTTACCTAGGCTGGCGTGTAGTGAGTGGCTAGACCCCTGGATTCAAGCAATCTTCCCACCTCAACCCCAACCCACACCCCACCCCGCTGAGTAGCTGGGACTATAGGCACATCCCACTATGCCCATCTAATTTTTATATTTTTGTAGAAACAGATTTTTGCCATATTACCCAGGCTGGTCTCGAATTCCTGAGCTCAAGTGATCCTCCTCGGCCTCCCAAAGTGCCGGATTACGGGCATGCACCACAGCATCCAGCCAGGTTTTTTTTTTTTAAAGACATAAAGCCTGTTTCACTTTGTCACAGTCTTGAGTGCAGTAGCATGATCATAGCTCATTGTAACCACCAACTCCTGGGCTCAAGTTATCTTCCCGCCCTAGCCTCCCAAGTAGCTGGGACTACAGGTGTGTATCATCACACCCAGCTAATTTTTGAATACTTTTGTAGAGACAGAGTCTCACTATGTTGCCCAGGCTGGTCTCAAACTCTCAGCCTCAAGTGATCTTCCCACATTGGCCTCCCAAAGTGCTGGGACTACTGTTGTGAGCCACCACACCCAGCTTATAACCCAAGTTTTTTGTTTTTTTTTGTGTGTGTGTGTGTTTGAGATGGAGTTTCACTTTTTGCCCAGGCTGAGTGCAATGGTACGATCTCGGCCCACTGCACCTCCACCTCCTGGGTTCAAGTGATTCTCTTGCCTCTCTACTCCGCTAAGTAGCTGGGATTACAGGTGCGTGCCAGCATACCCAGTGAATTTTGTATTTTTAGTAGAGATGGGGTTTCACCATGGTAGCCCGGCTGGTCTCAAACTCCTGACCTCAGGTGATCTGCCCACCTCTGCCTCCCAAAGTGCTGGGATTATAGGCATGAGCCACCACACCCAGCCAACCCTAGCTTTTAAAACATTCAGTTTAGGCCGGGTGCGGTGGCTCTCGCCTGTAATCCCAGCACTTTGGGAGGCTGAGGCCAGTGGATCACGAGGTCAGGAGATCGAGACTATCCTGGCTAACACCGTGAAACCCCGTCTCTACTAAAAATACAAAAAATTCGCCAGGCGTGGTGGCAGGTGCCTGTAGTCCCAGCTACTCGGGAGGCTGAGGCAGGAGAATGGTGTGAACCCGGTAGGCGGAGGTTGCAGTGAACCGAGATTGCTCCACTGCACTCCTGGGCGACAGAGCGAGACTCTGTCTGAAAAAAAAAATCAGTTTATAAATAGTTCAGAAACAGCTGATAGCTGTGAGAATTAGTCTTCAGTGTTCAGTTGCCCTCCAAATGACCTTGCTGAGTTTGTTGTAGGACTCATCCAAAGCAGAATCTCTAAGAAGCTGGACTGGTGGAGAATGAAGAAGAAAGGAATGGTTATAACCTTACACATGTTACTTCCTCTACCTTTTGATGTCTACTTACTGGTCTTGTCCCAGGATTATTTTTTAAAACCACGCTTCGCAAGCAAACATTATTCTTGGTAGTAACATTAAAAACTCTTAGTAAGCGGTGGCTCACACCTGTAATCCCAGCACTTTGAGGCTGAGGCGGGTGGATCACCTGAGGTCAGGAGTTTGAGACCAGCCTGGCCAACATGGTGAAACCTTGTCTCTACTAAAAATATGAAAAAATTGGGCCGGGCGTGGTGGCTCACGCCTGTAATCCCAGCACTTTGGGAGGCCGAGGCGGGCGGATCATGAGGTCAGGAGATCGAGACCATCCTGGCTAACAGGTGAAACCCCGTCTCTACTAAAAATACAGAAAAATTAGCCGGGCGTAGTGGTGGGTGCCTGTAGTCCCAGCTACTTGGGAGGCTGAGGCAGGAGAATTGGTGAGTAATTGCATGATCCAGATTGCCCACTGCACTCACCTGGCGATGACGAGAGCCGTCTAAAAAAAAAAAAAAAAAAAAAAAAGAAAATTAGCCCACGCCACTGCACTCCAGCCTGGGTGACAGAGTGAGACTCTGTCTCAATTTAAAAAAAAAAAAGCAAAAACAACCACAAAAAAAACCTCTTAGGAAACCTCAGGCAGATTCCCTAGAGGTCCTGGAAGAGGAGAAAAATACTTGTTGTAGGTAGTGCCAGCAGAATATTATATATAAGTAGGTTCATTTTTAGATTGTTTGAAAGAAAAGGATATGGGTGAATGAGATCATGAACCTGAGCAACCTACTTGCTTTTATAATCTCCCTTACCCTTCTGGAGCAAGTAACTTATACTACTTCATTGGGGAGAAAGATTAAAGAAATGTTAGGTGGATTCTTCACATCCCAAATTGGAACTCTTAAATGCATTTTTCTTTCCTTTCCTTCCCTTTCCCTTTCTTGACAAGGCCGCACTCTGTCGCCCTGGCTGGAGTGCAGTGTGGCATGATCTCCGCTCACTGCAACCTCCACCTCCCAGGCTCAAGCAATCCTCCCTCCTCAGCCTCCCAAGTAGCTGGGACTACAGGCGTGTGCCCCTGTACCCAGCTAATTGTTTTGTATTTTTAGTAGAGACGAGGTTTCGCTGTGTCACCCAGGCTGGTCTCTAACTCCTGGACTCAAGTGATCTGCCCACCTTTGCCTCCTAAAGTGCTGGGAATACAGGCATGAGCCACCATGCCGGGCCCAACATTTTTCGTAGAAACTTTGTTAACACACTTTTTTTTCCTGTTTTCAGTCCTGCTCCTTCTGTAGACATTTTGGTAAGATCTTATTAGTGATATTGGAATTGTATTATATTACAGGTAGATACAGTATATGTTAAAAAGTCAGACTTCCTGAAAACCCAACTTTTTTTTTTTTTTTTAGACGGAGTCTCACTCTGTTGCCGAGGCTGGAGTGCGGTGGCACGATCTTGGCTCTCTGCAACCTCTGTCTCCTGGGTTCAAGCAATTCTCCTGCCTCAGCCTCCTGAGTAGCTGGGACTACATGCTGGCTAATTTTTGTATTTTTAGTAGAGATGGGGTTTCACCATGTTGGCCAGATGGTCTCGATCTCCTGACCTTGTGATTCACCCACCTTGGCCTCCCAAAGTGCCGGGATTATAGGCATGAGCCACCACGCCCAGCCAAACCCAACGATTTTTTTAAAAATGTTATGTTGGGGTGATTTTTTAAAATCATTTAAAGAGATGGGGTGTTGCTGTGTTGCCCAGGCTGATGTGCATTGGCTGTTCACAAGCACTGTCATAGTGCACTATTTCCTCAAATTCCTGGGCTCAAGCAGTCCTCCCCACTTGGCTTCCTGAGTAGCTGGGACTATTAGGCATGGGCCGCTGTACCCAACATGGGGTGATCTTTTGAAACAATCCTCTGGAAGCGTGGGACTCCAGATATACTGACAGCTATTTCCACTTAGCCCCAAGATGTATAAGAATGAACAAAGCTGCCGGGCACGGTGGCTCACGCCTGTAATCTCAGCACTTTGGGAGGCCGAGGCGGGAGGATCATCTGAGGTCAGGAGTTCGAGACCAGCCTGGCCAACATGGTGAAACCCTGTCTCTACTAAAAATACAAAAATTAGCCAGGCGTGGTGGCGGGTGCCTACTTAGAAGGCTGAGGCAGGAGAATTGCTTGAACCCAGGAGGCGGAGTTGTAGCAAGCAGAGATTGCACCACTGCATTCCAGCCTGGGCGACAGACCAAGACCCTGTCTCCAAAACAAACAAACAAACAAAAAAACCCCGATAGATTCCCAGCAAGGAGAACCGTAGTTTCTTTGATAGTGATAAAAAGAGGAAAGGGCTGGGTGCAGTGGTGCATGCCTGTATTCCCAGCACTTTGGGAGGCCAAAGTGGGAGGATTGCTTGAGTGCAAGAATTTGAGATCTGTCTGGGCAACATAGTGGTACTTCATCTCTACCAAGAAAAAATGAAAGAATTTGAAAGCAGAAGGCAAGAGAAGTTCTTAACATAATAGCCATGTCATAATAGCCTAAATATCTTATTTTACCATCAGTTGGGCAAGTTACGATACCTGTGAAATAAGGTATGTATGAAACCAACACTACTAATGTTTTAGGATTCTAGAGAGACACAGCAGTTCTCTGCTTAGTTGTTTTTACTACTGGGATAAGGATTAGGAGCTTTATAGCTTCTGAGAATATGCCAGACTAAGTCACAAGTGATGTCACAGCAAGTGGGGCTTTTAATAATATCTCTCTAATAGGTAGGAGTTCATACTTAACTACCCCAAATATTGTAAATTATATATATGTTTAGGAAAAGAGCAAAATAATTTCTCTCTTAGAATGTTTAACAAATGAGGCCAGAATCCTAGCTCATTAGTTTTTGAAAATTGAGGAATGAGGCAGGGCATGGTGGCTCACGCCTGTAATCTCAGCACTTTGGGAGGCCAAGGCAGGAGAATCACTTGAGCCTAGAAGTTTAAGACCAGCCTTAGTAACATAGGGGGACCCCTTCTCTACAAAAAATTTAAAAATTAGCTACTCAGGAGGCTGAGGTAGGAGGATCTCTTGGGCCTAGGAGATTGAGACTGCAGTGAGCCACGAATGATTGCACCACTGCACTCCAGCCTGGGTGACAGAGTGAGACCCTGTCTCAAAAAACAAAAGAAAAAATAAATAAATACAAGAAAAGAGGCTGGACGCGGTGGCTCGTGCCTGAAATCCCAGCTCTTTGGGAGGCTGAGGCGGGCGGATCACGAGGTGAGGAGTTTGAGACCAGTCTGGCCAACATAGTGAAACCCTGTCTCTACTATAAATACAAAAAATTAGCCGGGTGTGATGGCGGGCACATGTAATCCCAGCAACTCGGGAGGCAGGAGAATCACTTAAACCTGAGAGGAGGTTGCAGTGAGCCGAGATTGCACCATTGCCCTCCAGCCCTGGTGACAGCGCAAGACTCCGACTCAAAAAAAGAGAGAGACTTTGGCTTTGCCTTATCTGTGCTATCTACCTAATACCGGTGTGTTTATATCTGGCAATAAGATAATCATTTAAAGTTGTTCTCAGCTATAACTTCCTGATAGATGGCATACAGTTCCCAAATCTCCATCCAGTAATGTCTCTGTTTGTCTTGGTACTGGGCAGTTCCTAAGCAGTAAGTGGCACTCATTTGAGCAAGGAAGAATTCCTTACCTTAGAAATAATCTGTAATGTATATATGCAGCCAGGACCAGAATAGAAAGAGCTTCTGAATGAAAAGTCTTCCAGATTCCAAAATTACCCATGTTTTATTTTTTATTTATTTTTAATTTTTTTGAGACAGAGTCTTGCTTTGTCACCCAGGCTGGAGTGTAGTGGTGCAATCTCGGCTCATTGCAACCTCCGGCTCCCAGGTTCATGTGATTCTTGTGCTTCAGCCTCCTGAGTAGCTGGGATTACGTACTACCATGCCCGGCTAATTTTTGTATTTTTAGTAGAGACAGGGTTTCTCCATGTTGGCCAGGCTGGTCTCAAACTTTTGGCCTCAAGTGATCTGCGCACCCGAAATGACCCATGTTAATCATAGAGGGGGAGTATAAAGGAATATAGAAATGAGAAGTAAATCACACTTTAAAAATTAATTCAGGCCAGGCACAGTCGCTCACGCCTGTAATCCCAACACTTTGAGAGGCCAAGGCAGGTGGATCACAAGGTCAGGAGTTTGAGACCAGCCTGGGCAAAACGGTGAAACCCTGTCTCTACTAAAAATACAAAAAAAAAATTAGCCAGGCGCAGTGCCGGGTACCTGTAATCCCAGCTACTCGGGAGGCTGAGGCAGGAGAATCACTTGAACCCAGGAGACGGAGGTTCCAGTGAGCCGAGATCGCGCCATTGCACTCCAGCCTGGGCGACAGCCAGACTCCATCTCAAAAAAAAGAATGCAGACACTTTATTCAGGCCTGTTACTCCTCATATTTGGGGTTGGAGAATGAAAGGCTCTTTTCTCCCTCTAGTGGCTTCTTTTTCTGTATTTCTACCTTCTCAGCTTGCTGTGTCTGTGGCCAGCAATCTATACAAATTTAATAGTTCACAAGATAGTCATTCTTATCTTTCTATTCCCCTATTCTATTTCGTTACCTAAGTTTGGTTGATTTTAGCAACTCAGATTTACCCTGTTGAGAAATTGAATGCTTATTCCAGTGATCGGGGTGCCCTGTTCAAAAGGTATCCATGTCCTGGCTGGGCATGGTGGCTCACACCTGTAATTCCAACACTTTGGGTGGCTGAGGCAGCAGGATCACTTGAACCCAGAAATTCAAGACTAGCCTGGGCAGCATAGCAAGAGCCCCACCCCTTACAAAATTCAAAAATTAGCCAGGCACAATGGTGTGCACCTGTAGTCCCAGCTACTCAGGAGGCTGAGGTGGGGGGAATCTCTTGGGGCCAGGAGTTTGAGAATGTAGCAAGCACCACTACACTCCAGCCTGGGCAATAGCGTGAGACCCTGTCTCAAAACAAAACAAAACAAAACAAAAAAAATACCATATGCCAACAGTAACTAGGACAAGAAACCCTGAGAAGTGGACAGCTAGTGATCTGTGATCATTAACGGTTTAAGTTGATTGTTTAAGGCCAAAGGGGAGGCCGAGGCGGGAGGGTCGCTTAAGACCAGCTTGGGCAACATAGTAAGACCCTGTCTCTACAAAAAGTACAAAAATTAGCCGGGCATGGCAGCACATGCCTATAGTCCCAGTTACTCAGGAGGCTGAGGTGGGAGAATCACTTGAGCCCAGGAGGTCAAGGCTGCAGTGAGCTGTGATCGGGCCACTGGACTCCAGCCTGGGTGACAGAGTGGGACCCTGTCTCAAGAGGGAAAAAAGGACCAAAGAACAATTGCCCTTGACCTATATACTCCCAACTACACTGACAATCTCAAGGAAAGTAGGATCTGGGAATGTATCTTTGAAATCAGAGGACAATTAGAAGATACAGTCATTTGGGAACCTGAGGCAATTAGAGTTTCCGGAGTTCTTGTTACCTAGGTCTTAAGCAGTATGTGCCAATTTTTTTTATCATCTTACACAAATAAGCGTGATGCTTTTAAGGCTAACCCCAGAATGACCTAAATGAGAGTTATCTAGTAAATAGGATTAGGAGTAAGAGGAGACAGTGCGGGAGATTTAGATTTCAAAGTAATTTCTAGACTCTTTTTGAGGTAAGATGCTGGATAAAACTCTGGTAAGTAGCTGCAAGTTCAATATATTTGATTCTGGAGGTAACCCTTTTCTGTAAGGCTGTAGACAATATTCTTGGAACTGTTCCTTCAAATTATTAATACTTCCTTTTGTGTACTCTTCAGTACCTACTCTTGACAGGATAGACTATTCTTTTTTTTTTTTTGAGACGGGAGTCTCGCTTTGTTGCTCAGGCTGGAGTGCAGTGGTGCAATCTCGGCTCACTGCAACCTCCGCCTCCCAGTTTCAAGAGGTTCTCCTGCCTCAGCTTCCCGAGTAGCTGGGACTACAGGCACATGCCACCATGCGCAGCTAATTTTTTATTTTTAGTAGAGATGGGGTTTCACCATGTCGGTCAGGCTGGTCCCGAACTCCTGACCCCAGGTGATCCACCCGCCTTGGCCTCCCAAAGTGCTAGGATTACAGGAGTGAGTCACCGCACCCGGGCCCCCTTGGATTTTTAAATTCAGCATAGAAAAAGTTTTCTTAACTTTTGTTGGAAATAGCTTGTTTTTTCCTTTTCTTGTCTAGTGAGCCAGAGCGAGGAAGGCTAACTCCTTCACCAGACATCATTGTTTTGTCTGACAATGAGGCTTCCAGTCCTCGTTCCAGTTCCAGAATGGAAGAAAGACTCAAAGCAGCCAACCTAGAGATGTTTAAGGTAAAAAGAAAGAAAAATTTCTTTCTTCTTGTTATGCTCCTTCTATTTTATTTAATTCCTCAAGAGTCTTAGTTCTGTTTTTTGACTATTTACTCTTTGGATATAAATACCCATTGATGAAAACTTTATAGTAACTCTTGACTTCAAGGCCTTTTAAAAGGAACTATTAGAAGCAAGTGGAGACGATAGTTTGAAAAGCATATATGTAGGCCATTATACTCAATGTTATTTATCTTTGGAAAATGAAAACAAAAGTTCATAATTAAGTCATATAAAGTAAACTCTTGGCTGGAAGGATACCTTCTGCACTCTAACCTAAGTAAATATGAATGGATTCCTAAGTTTTTATGTATATCTAGAGGAAATGTGGCTTTAAGAGATTCAGGAACATTATTTTAAAAGAAGACAATGTTTCTCTTTAGTCATTCTTCTTTTTGCCAGAAATCTGGCTGATTAGCATTTATACGTGGTCTCTCCTTTAATTCTGTAAGCATTTCTTTGAGTACCTACTGAATGCCAGGCACTGTGCCAGACCCCAGTGATACAAAGATAATCCTATTGCCACTTCTGCTTCTTGTGGAAGATGAAGGTTTCAGAGCTAAGAAGTAAAGATTGTCTCTTGCAGGAAGGAATTCTGGGTACCTTGCTGCCATAGCTGAAAGTCTTCTTGTTTCCTTAGGGGAAAGGCATTGAGGAACGGCAGCAGCTTATTAAGCAGCTGAGGGATGAGCTACGATTGGAAGAAGCCCGACTGGTCCTGTTAAAGAAACTGAGACAGAGTCAGCTACAGAAAGAGAATGTGGTCCAGAAGGTAATGTGCCCTAGAAATAAGGGACTAAGGGAAAGGAAAGAAAAACTGGTTTGAGAGTAGGTTACCCCAGGTAGGTTCAGTTGGGTGGCTCATTTCTTCTCTGGGTCCATAGTTTTTTAGTCTGTAGTAGTAGTGATTTTTTTTTTTTTTTTTTTTTAATCTTAGGCCTTAAGAAAACCTTGACTCCCAGCCAGGCGCAGTGGCTCATGCCTGTAATCCCAGCACTTTGGGAGGCCGAGGCGGGTGGATCACGAGGTCAGGAGATCGAGACCATCCTGGCTAACGTGGTGAAACCCCGTCTCTACTAAAAATACAAAAAATTAGCCAGGCGTGGTGGCGGGCGCCTATAGTCCCAGCTACTCGGGAGGCTGAGGCAGGAGAATAGCGTGAACCCGGGAGGTGGAGCTTGCAGTGAGCCGAGATAGTGCCACTGCACTCCAGCCTGGGCGACAGAGCAAGACTCCGTCTCAAAAACAAAAAAAAACAAAAAAAAAACCTTGACTCCCTTTTTCTGGTTTTTCCTCCTGATTGACGAGAACCTCACACTGACCAGGAATTTTTAAAGTCTAGAAATGTACCAGATTTCCACCTCTGATTATTGGCCTTTTCCACAGTCTTATTTTCTCTTCCCTCTCCCAGACTCCAGTTGTACAGAATGCAGCATCTATTGTTCAGCCATCTCCTGCCCATGTGGGACAGCAGGGCCTATCTAAGCTTCCCTCCCGGCCTGGGGCCCAAGGGGTTGAACCTCAAAATTTGAGAACATTACAGGTATGTGACCCATAGTGGGATCTTAGTGTTGGAGGGCCCTGTCTAATCCTGTCTCTGTTTTTGGGCTTTTGTGAAGATTATAGAAGAACCCGGCCATGATAGAGGTGTTATTACTACTGATTGTTCTGTTGGTCCATTATGGCATGATTTAGTCTTCAGTAGAAGGATGAGTAACTTTCATCTTTCCACTGTAGTTTTTCTTGTCTAGAGAATGCTTCCAGCTTCTCTAGAGAAGGGGTAGATAGTTTTCTCTCTAACCCTATAAGATTAGATAGTTTATACTAAAAAAAGCCAAGGACTTCTCAGCCACTAATCAGGGTTTACAATGATGGTAGATTTATCCCATAGACCAGTAAATGAAATTACCAAGTCTGGCTGTGTTCCTATGTTTCTACTCAGCTATGTATTGTAGGCAGTGTTTTCCCTTTTGCATTTTATGCTGTATTATACACAGCGTACAACCTGTGGTTAGTTCTTTTCCTCTTCTTCCCCTCCAGGGTCACAGTGTCATCCGTTCAGCTACCAATACCACCCTTCCACACATGTTGATGTCTCAACGTGTTATTGCACCAAACCCAGCCCAGCTACAGGGTCAGCGGGGCCCGCCTAAGCCTGGCCTTGTACGCACCACAACACCCAACATGAATCCCGCCATCAATTACCAACCGGTAAGAGAGAGCTGAGCCCTCATGTGGAAACAGAGAAATCCTTTATTTGCTTTGCTTGTCGAAAGAGCCATAGGTTTTAAGTTTTTATACATAGATAAACTCTAGGACAAAAATGGTTATTTTGGTAGGGATTTAATTGAGAGCAGTCCCAAAAGTAAAAGCTTTGAGGAATTATATTAAAATAGTAGTGGAGGAGAGAGGTTATACAGCAGAGCAGCAGTAAGCTAAAAATCTGCCTAGAAGAGAGTGATCTAGGGAATAAGAAGCACAAGGACGTGTGACAGAAAGCAAAATCTTTATTTCTCTCTCTCGTTGTTGTTGTTGTTGTTGTTGTTGTTGTTGTTGTTGTTTTGAGATGGAGTCTCACTCTATTGCCCAGGCTAGAGTGCAATGGCATGATCTTGGCTCACTGCAACCTCTGCCTCCTGGATTCAAGGAATTTCCAGCTAATTTTTTGTAGAGACAGGGTTTCACCATGTTGGCCAGGCTGGTCTCAAACTCCTGACCTCAAGTGATCTGCCTGCCTCGGCCTCCCAAAGTGCTAAGATTACAGGCGTGAGCGTGAGCCACCACGCTTGGCCTTTATTTCTCTCTTAGCAATTTTAGCTCATGGTCATCATCATTCTCCTTTCCTATGTGTCAGAGTTCTTTTTCAATAAATAAATTGACCACCTCCTATTTTGGAGAAGCTAAGTAGTCCAAACCAGGATCAGTGTCCTCTGCCAAGAACGTAAGAATTGGTCCTTTCTCCTACATACCATGATTGACCCCATTCTCAATCTATTTCAGCAGTCAAGTTCTTCTGTTCCATGTCAGCGTACAACATCCTCTGCCATCTATATGAACCTTGCCTCTCATATCCAGCCAGGGACGGTGAACAGAGTGTCCTCGCCACTTCCTAGCCCCAGCGCCATGACTGATGCTGCCAACTCACAGGCTGCAGCCAAATTGGCTCTTCGCAAACAGCTGGAAAAGACACTTCTGGAGATCCCACCCCCTAAACCTCCTGCTCCCTTACTTCACTTCTTGCCTAGTGCAGCCAATAGCGAGTTCATCTACATGGTAGGCTTGGAAGAAGTCGTACAGAGTGTCATTGACAGCCAAGGTAAGGCTATTTCTTCTAATCAATCTATTTAAGCAAGTGGTTGCCAAGCCTGATTGACATAGGCAGAGTATCAGAGGGTACTGTACAATATTAAATAACTTCTCCTTTCTGTTACCAAACCACCTCCCTCCCTTCTTTACAGGCTGTTTGGGAGCAACATGTTAGAAGCGGAGTGTGTGTGTGTGTGTGTGTGTTTGTTTTTTGTTTGAGATGCAGTCTCGCTCTGTTGCCCAGGCTGGAGTGCAGTGGCACAATTTCAGCTCACTGCAACCTCTGCCTCCTGAGTTCAAGCAGTTCTCCTGCCTCAGCCTCCCACATAGCTGGGACTACAGACACGTGCCACCACACCCAGTTAATTTTTGTATTTTTAGTAGAGACGGGGTTTCATCATGTTGGCCAGGCTGGTCTCAACTCCTGACACATCAAGTGATCTGCCCACCTCGGCTTCCTAAAGTGCTAGGATTACAGGCATGAGCCACCGCACCCGGCTAGCCGACCAGGGCCGGCCGGCCTGCCTATCTATCTATCTGTCTGTCTGTCTGTCTGTCTGTCTGTCTGTCTGTCTATCTGTCTGTCTATCTTTCATCTTGTTTTTTTTTTTCCCTTCGGCAGGTCAGCTATCATTGAGGCTTGATATTTTTATTTGTATTTTATCTATCTTGTATGTTTTTTGTAGGACAGTAAGTTCTCACTTAACATCATCAATAGTTTCTTAGAAACTGTGACTTTAAGTGAAACAACTACAGTGAAGGGGGTTCTCAAATAACATCATTTTATTATAACATTGTTAAGAAAAAAAGATTGTTTTTGTTGTATGTTGTTTCACTTAAATCATAGTCTCTGAGAACCTGTCAACAACATTGAGGACTGACTGTATTTTGTTTAGTTCTTTTAAATGGTGGCTAGCATGATGCTTGCATAATTTGATAAATAGAACTTCTTTCGCTTTTTTCTTTTTTTTTTTTTTTTTGGTTTTGTTTTTTTTTGTTTTTTTTGAGACAGGGTCTGACCCTGTCGTCCAGGCTTGAGTGCAGTGGTGTGATCTCAGTTCTCTGCAGCCTTGACCTCCCGGGCTCAAGCCATCCTCCCATTTCAGCCTCCTGAGTAACTGGGACCACTGGTATGCACCACCATGCCAGTTTTTTTCTTTGTTGGGTTTTTTTGTTTGTTTGTTTGTTTGTTTGTTTTTTTTTGAGACAGAGTCTTACTCTGTCACCCAGGCTGGAGTACAGTGGCATGATCTTAGCTGGCTTACTACCTCTGCCTCTCGGTTTCAAGCAATTCATTTTTTTTTTTTTTTTTTTTTTGAGATGGAATCTTGCTCTGTTGCCCAGGCTAGAGAGTGCAATGGCATGATCTCAGCTCACTGCAACCTCCACCTCCTGGGTTCAAGCGATATTCCTGCCTCAGCCTCCTGAGTAGCTGAGATTGCAGGTGCCTGCCACCATGCCTGGCTAATTTTTGTGTTTTTAGTAGAGATGGGGTTTCACAATGTTGGTCAGGCTGGTCTCGAACTCCTGACCTCAGGTGATCCACCTGCCTCGGCTTCCCAAAGTGCTGTGGTTACAGGCATGAGCCACTGTGCCCGGCCCAAGCAATTCTTTTGCCTCAGCTTCCAAAGTAGCTGGAATTACAGATGTGTGCCATCACACCTAGCTAATTTTTTCTGTTTTTAGTAGAGATAGGGTTTTGCTATGTGGGCCAGGCTGGTCTCAAACTCCTGGCCTCAAGTGATCTGCCTGCCTCAGCCTCCCAAAGTGTTGGGATTACAGGTGTGAGCCACCATGCCTGGCCTGGAACTTCTATTTTTAATGTCAGTGTTTTTGCAACATTGTACTGAATTACTGTATTTAGTCTTTGACCTGTGAATGCTTACAGTTGAGAAACTAGACACACTTACATAGATAACTAAGAAAGACCACATAAAAAGCTGTAAACCAATACTAAACCATATTATAGAGTATTAACAACATACAGTCTAGACTAACCGAAGTTATTAAACTTGAATTTCTAAACATGTAGACTTCTGGGAAAGCCTGCCAGTAAAGGAAAGTGCCCAGAGGAGTCAGTATTAGCTATAAATAGATCACAAAGTGAATAATTCAGACACTGATAACTATTTAATACTATAAATGTATATGACAGGGATAAGTACAGTCTTTGGTAAGGAGATATTAAGAAGCAAAAGTATCGGTTGAGTTAGAGTCCTTTGACTTTGAATTGACACAGTATTTTCTTCTCAGTGTGATACAGTAGAAAATCAGGAAACATCCCAGCTTTATCAGTTAGAAGCTACCTTTGTTGTTGTTGTTGTTGTTGTTGTTGTTGTTGTTTGAGACTGAGTCTTGTTCTGTTGCCCAGGCTGGAGTGCACTGGCGCAATTTCGGCTCACTGCAACCTGTACCTCCCAGGTTCAAGCGATTCTCCTGCCTCAGCCTCCTGAGTAGCTGGGATTACAGGCGTGTGCCACCACACCTGCCTAATTTTTTTGTATTTTTAGTAGAGACGGGTTTTCACCATGTTGGTCAGGCTGGTCTTGAACTCTTGACCTCGTTAGCCATCTACCTCAGCCTCCCAAAGTGCTGGGATTGTAGGCGTGAGCCACCGCACCCAGCCAGAAGCTACATTTCTTCGACTTCTTTCCTCATTTGTAAATGAGGATGGTACTGTCTGAATTCCCTAAAGTGATACTGTTACAATCAGATGAAATAAAAGTATTTTGTAAATTATAGAATATCCTTTTTGTAAAGTCTCTTTCTTTAATTCAACAGAATAAACTCCTGGAAAAGATCTATTTGATTAAGAGAAGCACAGGAGATAGGAAATGTAAAGCCACTGACTATTTTTGTTGGTATCTAGGCAAAAGCTGTGCCTCACTTCTGCGGGTTGAACCCTTTGTATGTGCCCAGTGCCGCACAGATTTCACCCCTCACTGGAAGCAAGAAAAGAATGGTAAGATTCTATGTGAGCAGTGTATGACCTCCAACCAGAAGAAGGCTCTAAAAGCTGAACACACCAACCGGCTGAAAAATGCATTTGTGAAAGCCCTACAGCAGGAACAGGTAAGAATTCTGACTGCTCACTGGCCACCTATCCCAGTTTGTTTTTTCCAAAGGGTCGTGCCTTCTAGTTTGCAGGAGTGGTTCATGTGATCCCTACAGGTCCAGAGGTTCCCTTTTTGTCTCCTTATCATTCTGTCCTATTTCCATTTGAGCGAGTATTCTGATTAAGAACATGGTAAAATATAATGGCTGAGGTTAACAAAGGGACAGAAAGCTTGGGGCTCTTGGCTTTTCATAGCACTCTATTCTCATCTTCATTTTCTCCTAAAACAAATAATAGATTTTGGTGGGAGGAATTTATATTTGTACTATAAATTTCTTTGAAACAGTTATTTGCAGTGCGTGTTTGACAAGAAATGACAAAGGAAAGAGTGAATTATGAAGTAGCCCAGTAAAGAGTAGTGGTTCTAGAGTGTATGCGAACATCTCATGTAGCAGTTATAGGATGAGAATATCTTAGAGAGGGAAAAATATGTTGGGAAACTCAGATCCTTTTCTTCCTATTTCCCACTCCACCCATCAGACTCCCTTGTTTGAGTAGCATCCTGGACTTTTTGGAAGATCGGGTAGGCAGGAGTCAAAAATAAAACCCCATTTATGCTCTAGGACTGGTGATAAAAAATAAATAAAAATTTTTAGAAAGAGAAAAGAAAAAGTGATAAAATAAAACCCCAGTAATTCATCAGCCTTAATTATATCAGTTGGTTCATCACCTCCAGCCAACTTCTTAGAGCCAGCTTTCCTGGAGAAAGAGAGGAGGATCCCTTGATCAATGAAGCAAGTTAGCTGCTTATACCCAGAAATCTCAGTGTACCACCCCCACCAAACTCTTTTGCCTTTTCCATATTCCACCAACTAGCCAACAATATTAGAGGTAAGAACACCTCTAGGTTTTCTGGTTAGGAAATTGGGTGGGCCAGGTGCAGTGATTCATGCCTGTAATCCCAGCACTTTGGGGAGGCAAAGATGAGAGGATTGCTTGAGCCCAGGAGTGCAAGACCAGCCTGGGCAACAAAGTCAGATTGTGTCTCTGTTTAAAAAAAAAAAAAAAAAAAAAGGAAATTGGGTGCTGTCCTGCTCAACCACCTGATCTGATGACTCCCAACAGGAAATTGAACAGCGATTACAGCAGCAGGCAGCCCTCTCCCCCACTACGGCTCCAGCTGTGTCCAGTGTCAGTAAACAAGAGACCATCATGAGACATCATACGCTTCGGCAGGTAAGGAACTTTTGCCTGATCCTGATTTCTTTAGAAGATTTATCAGCCATTTATCACAATTTGTCCTTTCTATTGTGGGAAATCATAGTCGTCTTCTGTACTCCCTTATCTTTGCCCTCACTTAACATTCTATCATAGCAAAGTTGTATCCACTGTCTCCTCATCATTGCAGGCTCCACAGCCCCAGAGCAGCCTCCAGCGTGGCATACCCACATCTGCCCGCTCCATGCTTTCAAACTTTGCACAGGCACCCCAGTTGTCTGTGCCAGGTGGCCTCCTTGGTATGCCAGGTAAGAAGGATTAATCTGAAAATGTTTCTCATGGGTCAACTGTTAGTATACAGTTCTGTAGCAGCCCCTTTAGGGGAATTGCTCCTTCCTTTACTTTCTGTTCTTTCTTTAGGGCATACACCCTCACTCTTCTGTTATTCAGCAAATGTTTGCTAAATTCATATTAAGTGCCACCCACAGTGCACTAGGGTTTTGGTAGTGAAAATGACCCAGATCCTACCATTATAAATTTAACTTTTAATATCCCTTCAGTAGACATGTGGTTATTGATCTCTTTTGGCCAGGACAGCAGGGTTAACTGTTCTGTTTGAATGATCCACGGATGCTTCTCCACAATCTGCAGCCTCAAAATCAAAGCTGATTTAATGGTTCTATCTCTCTGTCTTATTCATCTTCCTCTCACCACTGTTTCACTTGTCTCTCCTATACCATCAGAGGCGTGTTCATTATTCTTGGTAGGACCGAAATTTCAGGAAGTCCCCTTTTCCTAAAGCTTAGGAATATGAGTGGGGATTGAAATAAAGTTGCTGTGCAGGGCGCGGTGGCTCACACCTGTAATCCCAGCGCTTTGAGAGGCCGGGCAGGCGGATCACGAGATCAGGAGTTCAAGACCAGCCTGGCCAACATGGTGAAACCCTGTCTCTACTAAAAATACAAAAAATTGGCTGGGTGTGGTGGCTTATGCCTGTAATCCCAGCACTTTGGGAGGCCAAAGCAAGTGGATCACCTGAGGCCAGGAGTTCGAGACCACCCTGGCCAGCGTGATGAAACCCACTGAAAATACAAAAAATTAGCCCGGTGTGGTGGCGGGTGCCTGTAATCCCAGCTACTCAGGAGGCTGAGGCAGGAGAATCGCTTGAACTTGGGAGGTGGAGGTTGCAGTGAGCTGAGATTGCGCCACTGCACTCCAGCCTGGGCAACAAGAGCGAAATTCTGTCTCAAATAAATAAACAACCAAACAAAATTAATTGGCTGGGTGCAGTGGGTCATGCCTGTAATCCCAGCACTTTGGGAGGCTGAGGCCATTGGATCATTTGAGGTCAGGAGTTCAAGACTAGCCTGGCCAACATGGTGAAACCCCATCTCTACTAAAAATACAAAAAATAGCCGGGCAATAGTGGCACACACCTATAATTCCAGCTACTCTGGAGGCTGAGGCAGGAGAATTGCTTGAGTCTGGGAGGCAGAGGTGAGCCAAGATCACACCACTGCACTCCAGCCTGGGTGACAGAACGAGACTGCGTCTCAAAAAAGAAAAAGAAAATTGCTGTTGAAATAAAGCTAACCAAGTGTGGCCAGATACTGGTAAATTCTGCTTCCTTTCCATCTCCAACTCTGCAGCCCGAGGATAGAGTGGAAGGGAATGTTATTTCCTCTTTTAATACCTGCCCTCCACTTTTGTCTCCTGGGTCCAGGTGTCAACATTGCATACTTGAATACTGGCATCGGAGGACACAAAGGCCCCAGTTTGGCAGACCGACAGCGTGAATACCTTTTAGACATGATCCCTCCCCGGTCTATATCGCAGTCCATCAGTGGACAGAAATAACGCCTGTTCCACTTGTACTGCCCCATCCTTGAATCCTTTATCCCTTTCCTCTTTCATTCCCCCAACTTCTGTCGCATGCAGTGCCTGTACTGGTGCCTACCATACACGGAAAGCAAAACAGAAAAACAGAAGACAAAAAATAGAAATCAGCAAGAAAACACACGCCCTGCCCTGCCATCTCCCCTTTATTTCACACTGCTGCGATCTGTTCTTCTGCCGCTCTGTCTTCTCTCTTCAATTTTCTTTAACAGTGAGGTGGATCTTTACCTCTGATAGAGGTCAGAATGAGGTCCTGGGGAGAATCTAAGCCCTCCGATGTGTGTTTCTAAAGTTGTTTTATGCTATAATTATTACCATTTTTAATGATGTTGTGTGTCCTCCCTTTGTTCAGTGGACGGTTAAACCTTCCCCCACTCAACCAATCTTTTTCTTTTTCCTTTTCTTCCTTTTTTTTTTTTTTTTTTTGTAAACACAAATGACATTCAGTTCAGTGATACAAGCACTGCAGATTGCAGTAGGGGTCCCAGCTGCCAAGTAGGACATGACTAGGAGTGTTAAGGGCAGAAGTTTTGAATGCACTTAACTGGAAGAGGGCGTGGGGTGGGGGGTATCAAACAAGGATGAATAGCACCCCACCTGTGGGTGTTTGGGGGCTGGACAATTTGGGTGGCAGTGTTTAGTACTGAAGTTGGGCTCTAAGAATGAGGGGAAAGAGCCTGGAGGGAGGAACTTTAAAACTCAACCACTCTGGAATTTACCCATAGAAGACAGGGAGAAAGAGGTATGAAGATGGGCTCAATTATGAGCCAGGGAGGATTGAAACTAGGTCCTGCCTTTCTGTATCTTGGGGAAATAAGACCGATCTCCTGACCCAGTGGGAACACGGAAGTTTATTCCAGGCCAACCAGCCCAAAATTATTTCATCTTGTATTCTTTGTAAAATTCTCCCTCACCCCACCCTGCTTTTAAAAATTCTAATCTATCCCCTCTAACCATAGCCCCATCTATAATACAGAGGAACGGCTGTTCCAAGGCTGTTTGCTGGGTGTCCCACAAGTTGGATGGACATAAATGAGTCAAGTGACAACAGGAGGAAATAGAGGAAAGAAGGGATTTCTCTTCAACAGTTGAGATTCTCATATTCGCGTATTCTTTCACCCTCTGAGTGCCAGGAGATGAGAGGCTGGGGGTACACAATCAGGTTGGAGTCCTGTCCTTACTCTGCTGCACCAGCTGCAGAACCAACTGCTCAAAGCCAAACAGCTCGTGGCAAAACCAGCTTAGGACCTCTGCTGTACAAATAGTTGTTCCTGCCCCCAGAATGATATTAATTTTGCCTTTTGTTTTTTTAAGCGCTACTAATGTAGAGAATGAATTGAATTGTGCAATGTTGCTGTTCTGGGGATTGGGGAGATTGGCATCCCATTTGCCCACACTGTGGGAAAAGGGAGTGGACCAGGCTGTTTTTGAAGTAAGGTGAAGTAAGGGAAGCCCCTTAAAGGTACGGGTTTCTGCTCTTCTCATAGTGTACACCCACCTGCCTCTCTGGCTCCAGAAGCTGCCAGAGTGCACTGGGGGGAATGTTCTCAGCAGATAAGAATGAGGAGAAGTTTAATATTTTGCCCTTGAAAGTCACCTGAGGAAGTTTCCCCACTTTTATTTTTTTTAATTAAGTAATTTTTTTAAAGAAGGCACTTTTAAAATTAACACACACATGAACTGCACATCTTCCCCATAAAATTTGGAGGTGGGGTGGGAGAAAGAGCTAAAATCAGGCTCAGTTCCCCTACTCTGGCCTCTACTCCCCACACCCCAGTGCCACTGTGGGTGACTATACTGGCCCTACGGGCCTTCCTGGCTTTTTTCTTTCCTCCCTTCCCCCAAATTCATTGAGCACTTAAAGGAGCAGAGATGCAGCCAGTGTCTGGGCTCCCCCAGTGGTGAAATGATCTGGAAGCTAGATGCTAGTAACAGGTAGTGATTGGGTCTTTTTGAGTATTTTTCTGGGGAATGTGGTACCCCTGACTGTAAGTGGTGGGAGAGGGAGGGGGGTTAATGGAACTGGGTCTGGGATTATTTTAAAATTATATATATATATATAAAGATATATTCTTACATCTTTTCTTTGCCCTCTGTGCTTTGAAAGCACTGGATAAATTGTTTGGTTTTGCTTTTCTCTCTTCCACAAAATTGGAAGCTTTTTTTAAAAATATTTTCCCTACAAGTCATCTTGCCTTGTGGCATGTCTGTCTAGCCTCTTCCTCCCTCCCTCATGATGAAGTGCCATTTCTGTTACGTCTCCCTCTCCCCAAGCTCAGAGGTGCTCAGAGGTACGAGATGCCCAAGTTTGTCAGTTGAGATTAAAAGTAAGGAACAGAGAATGTGCAATACCGTCTGGCTGGGGGCCATCCCTGCCCTGCCCTGAGCTGAGTCCTTTCCCTGGGAGCCAGGCCACCTTAGAATGGGGTTTGGAAGTAAGACGTGTAGAGTTGGGGAATCATGGAGAAGGAAAGCCTATAGTCGAGTGCCTGCTTAGGTGCTGAGGCCATAGGGGAGATGGTGGAATCTTCCCTGTTTTTATCCCCTCAGGGTCAGTTACATAGAAGCTGCTTCTTAACTAGTATAGCTCGGTGACCCTTTGTTCAACCGCTGAGGTTTGATTTCTTACCCTTTCTTCTCCCCATTTTCATACTCTTCCCAGGGATTAGTGATGGAGGTGAGGTCTCCCTAATCATGGTAAAGTATTAACCTTCCACCTCCTCCCTTCCCTCCTCCTTCCTCATCCTTCTGTCTTCCTCAGTTCTCTCTTTTTCATCACTGATTGCCTTGTGTCCCTCAAAGTCTACTTGTTACTATCCATCTCCAGGCTCTGGGCCATGTAGACACTAAACCTCATGCCCTAAGGACAGGAGGAAAGACCGTCTGTTTGGAGCATTATTAGTAGAGTGAGGATCCCACCAGTTCTGCCTGGCTTCCTCCATCCCCAGAGGCACTAAAAGCAGTATTTTAAGGTTGGTGTCTTACTCCCTAGAAGCCTGAAATGGGTGGAATAGCAGTAAGGCTTGGGTAAAACTGGGGGACAGAGGTTCTTATTTGTCGATTTTACTTTATAATTTGACCACAGCATCTGGACTCCCTCTATCCCTGGAATAAGTATTTTTCCCACATTTTTGGATATATGTATGGTAGACAATTTTTTTTTAAGACACAGAGATAAATGTTTTCCTGCTTTGGTTACCTTTCCTTTCCCCTTTAAAAGGAATTAGCTATAGAACTGCTTTGTAAAGATGCTTCTTGATATTTTACTTTTGTTCCTTTTCCCTAATCATTCCCTTTTCTCCCCACTCCTCCAGAAGGCATAACCCTTCTCTCCACACCCCCTACCCGCACCCCAGTCCTAGGCTCCCATCCTTTCCATCAAGACCTTCATTAGCTTATGATATTTGCTGCCGAGATGTTATAACAAGGACTCATTCATGTATATAAGCTATTTCTTGATCCATTTAAAAGGAATTGTACATTGTGTAGAAAAAAAAAAAAACCTGAAAAAGAGAAAAAAAAGCCCTAGCCATGGATATTGTGAAACTGTGTTATGTCATTTTGTAATGTGCCCGTTTGTGTATGATCCGTGCAAAAGGGTTTCTGGGGAAGGGGAGGGGGTAGGGAGGCAGGGCTGTGGAGGGTGGGTAGGGGAGTGGGCCGGGCCCAGCACACTGAGACTGGCAGCTGCTCCAACCCCATCCCTCCTTAGAGATGCCACCTCCCCCACCACCCACCCCTAATTTGTGCCTTGCCTCCCCACCCTGGAGTAGTCCCTCCGGGTCACCAGCACTGCCTTGGCAGAGCCCACTCCCTACCCTAACCTGCCCACCCTCCCTATCCCCCAGCATTAGGTTGATACTGTGGGGAAGTGCTGGGGGCTGGGAGGTAGCCGAGGAATGGGGCAGTTCCCGGGGGCATCGAAACCAAGTATTATTATGAATTGTAATTGTATTTGCACTGTTTTTTTCCTCTGATTGCATCAGCATATATACAATATACCTATATAACAAAATTCAGTGTCAAGCTTTCTTATGCAAGGGATTTCCCCCACCCCACCTCCTCAAAAAAGAAAGAACCTAGTCTTATGGGCCTTTGAGGGTGGATTGTCAGGGGATGATAGAAAGGATTTTAATAAGTCATCCTGAGGAAATTTCACCTAGTGAGAGCCACATCCATTTGCACAGCCTTAGGCTGCATGAACCGAGGTGAGGCTTAGCTCCTGTGAAAGCCATGACCTCCTGGTCCAGGACTGTGTAGAGTAAAAAGAACCACCAACACAAAAGGGGTTGAGGGGGCTACAATCTGGAGACCTGGGGTCTCCTACTAACTTGCTATATGATCTGTGGTAGAGTTAATTTTCTGGGTCTCAATTTTATTATCTGTGAAGTGAAGAGGGAGATCATCTGGCCACCAAGTTTAAAATTCTATACTACTCTCCTCACCTGCCAAAACCAAAAAACAACTTGAGGTGAGGAAAGTGTTGGGCCCAGAAACCAGGGAGGAACTGAAAGTGACTCACGTTGAAGTGGTTATGTGTATGACAATGCTCTTGGAGAACTGCCAGTCCTCTGTGGTTACGCTTGATTTGGGAGAGGCAGCAGAGTCATGTCCAGGGCGTCAGACCAGTGACATCTTTGCCTTTATGCCTCTAGTCATCTGAGGGCAGGGACTAGGCCTCAAGCCCCATCTCACAGCCAACCATAGAGCCCTTAAGGGTGGTTGACAATTGAATGCCCCAGGTTGGTGCTCTAGTTATTTACTCCCTTTGTGAGCTACAGGAAGTGTAACTTTTCCGCCATCTTGGTGATAAAATAGGAGAGCGCAGACACAGCCCACATTTTGTCTCCTTTCCTCAGATTTCATCTGAACCCCCCTAAAGGCAGCTGTTTCAGTCTGTCTCCTTCAGGGGCCCAATTTCCCCACAGCCTGGGCTGAGTACTCCTACTCTCTTCTTTAGGTTCTGGGCTGTTAAAGCCTGGAGAGGGTACAGGGTGATGGGTGAAGCCCTGGTAAAGGTGGAAGGATAGATTGGGGTTGGGGGGTGGGGAGCAGGGAGGTGGGATGGGGAATGGCCTTCCCTGAATAGGGTGGGTGGGAGGGGAACAAGACCCTTTTGCACAACTCTCTTTAAGTTTCCTTTATTTCTTTTTTAACTCATTCTGATTTTCTGCATTGTGTTTGGGAAATAAAATGAAAAAACTAAGACCAATAGAAACTGGTTTTCAAAAAGGCAAATACACTCCCATCTGTTTCAGATGCTGCTGAGCATTTCAGCAGTGACAGATTCAAATAATAAGCTAATTTTTGGAGAAAGGATTAAAAGAAAAAACTTTGTAATATTTATCACTTGCAAGCTATGTTTAATAAAGAAAGGAATGGTTTCTAAACTTTCCTGTGGCTGTGCTTTAGTTATGGGGCTGGGGGTGGCAGTTTGGCGGGAGAATTTTCGGGGTAACTGGGAGATGAGCTATGGCTGTCTTCCCTAGTCAGTCCAGCCATGGACTGAGTACCTTTGGTTTGTATCCTTCTCTTTGATTGTGATGATTATTTAAAGCCCTGACCTACTTCTGTGTTCTTGTTCCCTTCCAACTCTAGCTGGAGCCAGTGTTCTGGAAGCCACCAACCCCACTTTAGTTACCTGATGACTGTGGGTCTAATGGTATCATGGGGAGGGGGCTGGGTCTCCATTCTCTCCTAGGGAAAGGTGTCCCCTAGCAGTCCTTGGCCCTTCCCACCACACTGCTCTGGTCTCTAGTGACAGAATCCTTTAGCCAGGCACAGTGCTGCATGCCTGTAGCTACTCAGGAGGCTAAGGCAGGAGGATCATTTGAGCCAGATCAGCCTGGGCAATGTAGTGAGACCCCATCTCTGTAAAAGAAAATAAATTATCTTTTGTAACATGCTTGTTCCTCTAGTCGGTTGCCTTATTTACCATCAGGGGCTCACATTGCTCTTTTCTAGTAAACTACCGAATATAGTTCTTTAACAATCTGAATGCAGCATCCCCTGAAAGATCTGGAACTGCACTTTCTCACCATCTCATCACTCCCCTCCCCCAAGTTTTCCTTTCAGCCCAAAACATTAACCAGATCCTAATTTATTTTTTCTGTTTTGATTATTTATTTCCAACAAAGCAGTTAGACCAGGCCCAACCAGAGAAGAGGATGTCATTTCCTCAAGGACTTGATGTTTGGGGCTATTCTTAGCCCTCTTGCTCCTCAGCCGCGTTTTTTAGTTACAGCTGCTGCTGTGCCTTGTGCAGAGGGCACTATTGTGGAGGGCCAAAGCCCAGCCTTTCTGGAGTCTTGTCACTGGTGCTAGCATTACTCTATAAGAGCACAGGAGACAGGTTTGGGGTCCTCTAAGCCATGGGCTTTCCTTCCCCCAAGACCCTTCCCTTTTTGGCACAATACTGGGCAGCCTTGGAGAGAGAGTGATTGAGGGAGTGGCTGGGGCTTTGGCTTTAGAGCATGGCAGAGCTGGATGAGGGACTATGGTGCCCTGGATGCCATAGGCTGGTAGAGGGAGAAGTGGGAAAGAGGTGCTTTTTGGACCCCAAGAGTTGAGGGAGGGGAGATGGGGAGTGCTCCCCAGCCTCTGTGCTCATTCTACAGGCGATTCAAGACTGCCAAAACCCTGACTCAGACTAATCTCTTTAAAAAATAGAAATCAAATGGGTAAGGAGGCCCCCCTGAGGAGGAGCCAGTGCTTTGGATCTGGGAAGGGGGAAATGGGTATTTGGTTGCTCAGAGAAGCTCATATGAGCTCAGATATTTAAGACTCATGTTGTAGGGAGAAGAGGGGCAAGAAACTCAGCACCCCCTTTGCCCACCTGCCCACTCGGACCACAAGGAATGCAGGTCGCCTGTCCCTGGGCAGAGCTCAGCTTGGGCACGAGGAGACAGAGACAGATTTTAGACTGTCTCAAAGTCTAAAATCTTTAGGTTGTGAGATGGAGGTGATGACAGAGCCTCTTCCCCTGCCCCCACTTTGTGGGGAACCCTTAAAGCTATGTGTCTTTGGGCAAGTTCATATCTGGATCAAGAAGAGGTGAATATATTGGGTTATGAGGCAGGAGTAACTGGGTTGGGGGTAACTCCCAGCTGGGCTTGGTTTAGTTTGAGGTTATTTGGTGTGTCGGGGGAAGAGATGCAGATTCTCCCATTTCTTGAGGAACAGAGAAACCACACCCTCTTCTCTCCCGCTATGGCCAGTCCTGCCCCCCACCCCCCAGAGAGGGGCTGAGGGACTTTTGCTTCTTTCCTGACTCTGGGGTGACAGGGACAGGTGAAGTAGATTCTTTGGTGTATCTGGAGTTAGTGGCATCTCGGAGGGAGCCAACTTGGAGGGCCCTAGGCCAAGGCCAGCTGTTCCACAGTCATCTGAGGAGGAAGGAGGTCAGGCCCTTGGACCAAGGCCTCAAACACTCCAGTTTCCCCCACTCATTCCCCATCACTGAATCCCCCTCACCTGGGTGGTGAGTTCAGTCTTCTCCCCCGGCTTCCCTCCACTCTGAGTCTGGCCTTGACGGCCCCCAGCTCTGTCCGAGGCAGTCCGAGGCACTGCCCAGCATTCCTGGGACTCCTGTTTGCAGAGGAGGCTGCCCAGGTAGGAAGGGTCAGCAGCGTGGTCTGTCTGGTGCCTCCCTCTGCCTCGCATGGCTCCCAACCCCTCCTCCTGCTCCATGCTCCCCAGAGATGGAGAGGGTGGACCCCTCTTCATGCTGCTGGATGGCAGGGAACTGGCTCTAGCTCATTTCTGCTGCCCTTGTTCTTTGCCTTGGGAGCCCCAGTTCTCTCTTCCCAGCTCATGGCAGGCCTTCTGCCCCTGGTACCACACAGCTCTGAAAAGAATTGGCTTCCCCTCTTCTGCCTGAGTCTCCTCATTGGTAAAATTGATTGGTTGTAGATTGGGGCTCTTTTGCTCTCTTTGGCCCTGTGCCACAGTGATGCAGACTGTCTCCCTGGCAGATTTCCCACATTAGCCCTTACCTGGCCCTTACCTATGTCTCCAGCCCAGGAAGAGGCAGAGGAGGCAAACAATGAGGGCAGCCAGGCCCACGTGGATACCCACCACAACCCCAGGCAGTGAGCTGCTCTCACCCTGGCTGCAAGAGCACCCAGTCTTGGACTCTGTGGACACTGTGCCATCTGTCAGAGAGAGGACCAGGGTTGGAGGTGAAGCCCAGCCCTCCTCCTCCCTGAAGACTGGCAGCCATGGGTCCTATCAGAGGGGCCTGCTGTGACCCCAGCCCTACTACCCTCCTACCAGACCCCACTTACCAGGAGTGGCCAGGGGCACATCATGCAATGAGACAAAGCGGGCACTGCTATTTCCATCCCCATTGCCATTGAACGCCTGCAGCTTGATCTCATAGAGGGCAGCCGGTTCTGCAGGGAGCAGGGGAATGTGAAGGGGACGGGCATTTCTGGGCCAGGAAGCTCAGTACCTGGGGTAAGATCACACTGAGAAAGGCGGGCCTTGAGCGGCACAAGAAGGTTCAGAGCCTCACCCAGGTCTGTGTAGAGGAAGGAGCTGACACTGCTGGCCAGGAGCAGAGGCCCCTCAAAATGGGCAGCAGGCAGCTTGCGGTGAAAGAGTTTGAAGCCTTGGATGGGCCCCAGCTGGGGTGGCAGCTCCCAGGAGGCCTGCACAGAGGTGGCATTGAGCACTTTGGTGGAGAAGCCCAGGGCAGCAGGGGCTGCAGAGGAAAACAAACTGGTTGGCAGTCCCTGCCCACCTGAGGCCAGGGACTTCCCAATGCTGGAAAGGCTGTCACTCACTGCTGCCCATGGGGGAGGCAAAGATGGGGGCAGAGTCCTGACTGGCACCCTCTGCTGAGTAGGCCCGCAAATGGATGGTATAGGCTGTGGCAGGCTCCAGGTTGGAGAAGACGTGCTCAGAGGTGCCTTTGCTTACGGCCTCTTGGAGCTCCGGGCCAGATGGCTCTGAGGAGCAGAGCAGCATCTTCTCACTAGCCACATCCCCGCACCCTCACAAACTGGGGACGAAGCCCCTCTTGGTGCCTGGCTGGGCCAGCCAAGCCTCCAAGGAGAGCAGGGAAGGGAGCTACAGAAGTTGGAGCTAAGCTGAGAAAGGATGAGGATGAGGAAAGGGCCTAGAGTCAAGGTGAAAAGCAGTAAGGAAGCACCAAAAGACCATGTACAGAGGCAGCCAGCCCAGAGAACCACAGGCCCAGAGGCCTGGGAAGAATCCAGAAGGGTCTGGGGTCATGGAGGAGACGGGCCCAGAGAATGAGAGGGACTTGCCCAGGACATCAGCAGCCAGGAGCAGAGGTGGGCTGGTGCCAGGGACTCCTGGCCCCTGGCCCTGCTCTGAGCTCAAAGCCCTCTCCACCCACCCATACCCACCTCCCACAGGCCGGAGGTGCAGCACGTAGCCAATGATGTCCCCGCTGGAGGGGGGTGGCTCCCAGGACACTCAAATGGCAGAAGTAGAGAGAGCCATGGCATGCAGGCCCCTGGGGATGGGGTGGCTCTCGGCCCCCTGTCATGGCCAGGCGGGCACTGGCCTGGTTGGAGCCCACGCTGTTCTCTGCCACGCATTGATAGATGGCCTCTCCTCAACTGAAACCCCTGCCAGCATCAGCGTACTAGAGAAAGACGAACTCAGCTGCTGGGAGCCCTTTCCCACCAAGCCTTAGTGGAGTGGCCCTAGAGGAGGAGGCTGTGTGGGGACATTACCTGTAATGAAGCAGTCAGGGCAGAGCCTCCTGGGGGAGGGGAGGATTGCTGGAAGTAGAAGGTAACTTGCTGGGGGTTTGTGGATGGGTGTGGATTTTTGAGATTTAGGTAGTGAGTGTTGCATGTAGGTGGGGGTGGATGCCCAGGGTGGGTAGGGGGACCTACCATTGCCAGTGGGCAGTGGGGAGTGGTGAGACACGAGTACCTATTGTTGTGAGTCAGCCTGATGTTATCCCCAGGACTCAACACCTTCCCATTCTTCAGCCAGACCAGACGGGGCTCAGGGACGCCCTGGGCCACGCAGGTGAAGATGGCACTACTGCCCGGAGGCTTGGACAAGGACTGTGGCCACTGGACAAACTCAGGGGGAGCTGGGCAGGCAATAGCATGGAGGAAGGCACTGTGAGACCCGGCCTCTTGCCTCCTGCCCTGGACCCTCTCCACATCCAGGCTCCTGTCAGGGAGCTGGGGTGCTCCAGCACTCTCCCCACCCAGTCGGGCCCTTGGGGCTCACCCTGCATGAGCAGGACGCCCTGCGCTGTGCGCCGGATGCGGGTGCCTGGCTGATTGGCGGCGCAGACATAGACGTCTGAGTGCTGGACTGACATGTCGGAGATCATGAGATTCCCGGTGCCCAGAACTTGGATGCCCTCCACGCTGATGGAGCGGCCATCTGCAAGAAGGCATTGGGGGGTCAGGCTGGGATAGGATGAGGGCACGAGGCTCTGAGAGACGGGGAGCGGGGGGCGGCTGCGCACCCAGGCAGCTCCAGGAGACAAGCGGCTGAGGGTGACTGGTGGCGATGCACTCCAGCATTGCCGTCTGGTGCACTGTGAGGGTCAGGTTCTGAGGCCTAGACAGGATCTCTGGCTCCTGCAGCAGCCTCAGGGGTCCCACTGTGTGGTGGAAACAAGCAAATTGGATCAGGAAAGGAGAACCTCCTTCCAATACTCAACTTCTACTCCAAGCACACTCTTCCAGCCCACAAATGTCACCAGACCTCAGAGGTGTGTTTTGCAGCTGCTATTCCATCCCCAATTTACAGATTTTAAAAATGAGCTGCCCAAAGTCCCATGGCAGTAGCTATCAGGCCGAAGGTCTCGTGGACTGGGGGTGGGGGGAGAGAGGAGAGTGAGCATTCTCCTCCTACAAACCCTGTGTGTGACCCCACCTTCCCTGGGTGCCTCACCCTGAGGGGCGGGTAGAGGCACCCACAAAGTTGGTAGGAGGTGCTCCCTCAGAAAGCATGACCAGCCTCCTGAGACCTCAGCCTGCTCAGCTGCTTAGGAGGGACACAAGTGTTTTCCCAAAGTAACTCTGTTTTGGGTCTAAATCACATCTTCATTTTATGCCATGCTCCCCCGTTTCATTAGTTTATTCAACAGATCATCACTGGGGGCTCCCATGTGCCAGGCAGCGCCCTCACACTGGGAGCACAGTTGTGAACAACATCGTGTGAAACAGAGCTCTGCTTTCCTGTAGGCCATCATCCCCATTTTCTTTACTACCTTGTGTCATGTGAGAACTTAACGTGTCTTTAACCTTTCATAAATGCCCTTTATTAAGAATGTCTCGGCTAGGCGCGGTGGCTCAAGCCTGTAATCCCAGCACTTTGGGAGGCCGAGGCGGGCGGATCACGAGGTCAGGATATCAAGACCATCCTGGCTAACACAGTGAAACCCCATCTCTACTACAAATACATAAAATTAGCCGGGCAAGGTGGCGGGCGCCTGTAGTCCCAGCTACTCAGGAGGCTGAGGCAGGAGAATGGCGTGAACCTGGGAGGTGGAGCTTGCAGTGAGCCAAGATCACGCCACTGCATTCCAGCCTGGGGGACAGAGAAAGACTCCGTCTCAAAAAAAAAAAAGAATGTCTCAGATAAAATGTGTTTCTAAAATGAAAAGTTTCTCAAGGGTTGGTCTAAAGTCTTACACATATTTATCCCTCAAGGTGTAGGACTGTGTTTTGTTCATTCATTTATTCAGCAACTATAGATTGAAGGCCTACTTTGGGCCCAGCCCTTCTCCATTTGCCCCTTGCAAGCTGCAGTACAGGCTGTGGGCTGCCCTGGAATCTCCTGGCCTCATTCAAAGAGGCTGTGTCCTGCCTGGCCAAACAGTTCAGTGAGGGGAGGCTGGGTCACCCGGGCCAACCCCTTCCCCATGCCAGGCATTGGCTGCGAGCCCCACACATTGTCCCATTTTGCCCTCACCACAGGCTGTGTGCGGAGTACTGTTATTTCCCCCATTTACCTGAGATCAAGGATCAGAGAGGTTAAGTAACTTGCCCAATGACAGAGGCACTGGCAGAACTGGGGGACTCCCTGGATCTTGGTAGCACTGAACAGCTGACAAAGAGCATCCACTCTTTAGCCGCTGTGAGCTCCTTGAAGTCTGGGAAATTCTGTCTCACTCTGGTGCACGCCCAGGGTAAGTGCCTGCCCAGGTGTGTGCAGTTGAGTGCATTAGGGGTGAATGGCTTGGGGCCTTGGTCACCAGCTCCTGCCCCTGGGGAAGACTACTCTGACACCAGCTCCTTTAGGCAACCCTTGAGCCTTTGGTTTCTGGTTGGTCCTCTGCCCCCAACAGGCGCCTGCTCCTCCTGCTAACCTCCTGTCGCTCTCTGGCCATTCGTCTCCCTGCTCCGCAGGCAGCAGAATCCTATGTCTGCTTGATAGCCTTGAGAGACATAGCCTCCTGCCCTGCCCTCCTGCCCCAGACTGTGGGTAGGAACGGGACCCCACTGGGCTCCTCTCTGCTCCTGCAGAGGAGCCGCTGACCCCCACCCTCGCTTTGAGTTTCTAAGTCAGTTACAGATCAGAAACACAACCGTTCCCCCTTCCCCTGACAGTCTTCAGTTTAAAAATTATATACCGGCCGGGCACAGTGGCTCATGCCTGTAATCTCAGCACTTTGGGAGGCTGAGGCGGGCAGATCACGAGGTCAAAAGATTGAGACCATCCTTGCCAACATGGTGAAACCCCATCTCTACTAAAAATACAAAAATTAGCCGGGTGCGGTGGCAGGTGCCTGTAGTCCCAGCTACTTGGGAGGCTGAGGCAGGAGAATCGCTTGAACCCGGGAGGCGGAGGTTGCAGTGAGCCGAGATGGCGCCACTGCACTCCAGCCTGGCGTCAGAGCGAGACCCCGTCTAAAAAAAAAAAAAAATAGATATAGCCTTCGGTGAAATTTTGTCGGAGATGGTTTGAAAGTTCGCCCAGGTGCGGCGGTGGTGTCCCGTAGTACACTTGCTTATTTATACCCTGGAGCCCCCTAGTGGCTGATTCAGGCATGACTTTCCCTCACAAACACCTGTGGCATCTCCGGTTTAGGCGGGGTCTAACCTGCCTCTCCTGCTAGGCACCAGCCCCTCATAGGCTCTGCTGTGGCCTTCACTTTGGGCATAAAACTCTCCCACCCCATTTGGCCTGCAAGTGGGGTCATCCTGGGTGTTTCATCTCAGGTACAAAGCTATTTTCATCCTCACCCCAAGAAGGAGACGTGCAAGTGTCCGTGCACACATGCACATGTACATGCAAGCACAGACACATACACGAACACATGCACATCTACACGCCATGTGTATGGGGGCCGCGTGTTCAAGACACAGGCTGACTCAGCCCCAACGCTAGACCCTCCAGAGCTCCCACTACCCTCTGGATCAAGTCCAAACTCCTTTCATGGTATGCCTTGCCTACTCACCAACGTTAACTTTGCTGCCCTGAATTCTGCCCATTCTGTGGTCCAGCAACACAGAACTGCCTGTGTGAACTTTGTTGTCCTCACCCTTGCGCATTTGTCCAAGGAAATGCCCCCGTCCTGCCCTCCTGACCTTGGCTTGCCTCTCTCCACTCACCCTTCAACACCGAGCTTGGGGTAGCTTACTCCAGAAGCCCCTGACAATCCTTGCCCACAGCCCAACCCTGGGTTCCCGCAGCACCACCTTCTCTCTCAGGTTATGAGCTCCAGGAAGCCAGGGATGGCTCAAGCCTGCTGCCCTCCCACACCTGGCACAGTGCTTAACATGTCATAGGTGCTCAAAATGCCTGCCTGTCCCATGTACAACCACAGCAACCATACCCTCCTCTCTGCCCAGTGCCCACACCGGGCCTGGCTTACCGCTCAGGGTCAGCTGGGCATCCTGGCTGTGGCGGGTACTGGCCACATTCCGTGCCATGCAGCGGTAGGTTCCCATGTCAGCCTGGCTCACACTGGTGATGTGGAGGATGCTACTAGGCAGCAGTGTGACCCTGAGGATGCAAAGGTCAGGGCTCCATGGCCTGTGCCCTGGCCCACAGCCCACCGTCCCATTGCACTCCTAGTAGGTGCTTACCGGTGGCTGGCAATATTCAGGGCTGTGCCATTGTGCTCCCAGGAAATGGATGGCTCAGGCACCCCCTGGATCAGGCACTGGAAGCGAGCAACTCCACCCTGCTCCACCTCAGCAGATTCTGGATGTTGGTGGAAGCGGGACAGACCTAGAGGATGAGGGCGCCGCTTGGGCACCTGCAGAGCTGGCCCTGGGCTATCCCCCCACAACCAAGTCCCAGGGCTGGGCCCAACCTCTATGCCCACATCTGCCACTTGCTCTTCAGTATGGAGCCCTGCAGCCTCATGTCTAGGACTTTTGTGGGCCATAAGCACTTTGCCTTCCTCCATTACAAAAATTTTAAATCATAGTTTACAACGGCATTGGAATATAGACAAATATAATCCAGTCTGGACTCATATTTACATATTTATTATTATATTCATTTTTTTCTTCTGGTTTTGAAGAAGTTAAAACATTTTTGTGGGCCCCTAGAAGAATCAAAGGCTCTACCAGTGTGTACACTGTGTCTAGTGGCTGGGCTGGCCCTGCTCAGGCCCACTCTCAGCGACTCTGGGCCCCATGGGTGCCTTCTGTGGGTGCCTCACGAACTCTCATCCCCCAATCCCAGGAACAGCCCTGTCACTTACTTGCCAGCTGTACCCGGGCCCGTCGGCTCACCAGCCGCCCGTAGCTGTTCTGGGCCATGCAGTGGTACTCGTGGGCACGGGAAGGGAGGCTCCAGTGGGAAGGCAGGGCGGCCAGGTGCAGGGAGCCATCTGGCATCAGGGTGGCACCACTGTCATTGGCTAAGGCCAGCCCATCCTGCTGCCAGGAAATGGACACGGGCGGCTCACCCTCCACCTGGCAGGGCAGCACCAGCGGGTGCTCCTGCACAGCCACTGTGTTCCCCGGCTCCTGCAAGAAGGCCAGGTCAGAGCCTACAGCACGGCCTGTAGGGGCAGCCAGCACAGCCTGGACATGGCGGCCCCCTGAGGCCCACCCTCTGTCCACCACCTCCCCCACGGCTTTGACTCCCTCCCAGCTTTGGCAAGAGGCAAGGGACAGGACTTGACTTTAGGGAGACTTTGTGTCAGCAAAGGAGGAACAGGGAAAAGAGGGCAGGGCCTGGCCATCTGAGGAGCAGGGTGGGCCACTGTCCGGCTGGCGGGTGCGGTGTGGGCCTGGAGGGCCAGCTGTGATTGATGGCCTCTTTCAGCTGGGCCCTGGCAATGGGGAGGGGGCAGGGCGGGCACAATGGTGAGGTCAGAGGCTGAGGCGTGGGCATTGTGTTCCCCAGGGGACAATGGGATCACCCCCTCCCTCCCCTGCCGGCCCATCTGCCTGTCTGCCTGCAGGGTCAGCTTCCCAGGACTCCTGGCTCTCCCCCTTCTCCCTCCCGCCACCAGGACCCTGGCCTCTGAATAGGGAAGGAACACACTTACACTCACACACACTCATTCACGTACACACACACACTTGGATTAAAAATCACAACCTCACTTGCCACGAGGTCTTCTAGACACAGACAGATTCCATCCCAGACACACACTCAAGGAGGCCCCAAACACAGGTCACACGTAGATGTCCCTACAGATTCAAAGTCACAAATACATAAGCACAGGGCCATAGACACTAACAGCACAGGCCCAGAAATGCATGAGCAGAGCTGTGAACCCACTGCCTCCCTTCCCACACACCCCCATAAATACAATAACTCAGCCTGTGAGGCTGAGCCAGGACCCCCAGCAGATGGGGTGGATGGGCGGGCAGACAGAGCCTCCGAGGGGCACATGGGCAGGGGGCTCAGCCAGCCTCGGTTGGCTCAGGGACATCTGTGGGGAAGCCTCTGGGGCTCTGCCTCTGCATGCCCCGCAGTCTGCTCAGCCACTTGCCTCACGTGGCCCCCAGGTCCCCTTCTAGCCACTGTGCCCCAAAGCATGGGCTCCTAGAGCACCCCCCACGGCTCTCCCGCAGCCTTGCCTGCCCCTCCAGCTCACCCCTCTCCTCTGCTGTCCTCAGGGTTTCTCCACCTCCACTCCGGCCACCTCCATCCCTCTGCTCCCCCAACCTTGCCCCCCAACTCTCCCACCCCTATGCCTGCCTCTTTTCCTTCCCCGTCCCTCTGCCCTGGCTTTCCCTATGGCCCCCATGGCCCAGCCTCTTACCCCAGCCTGGGAGCAGCAGCAGCAGCAGCAGCAGCCCCATGTCCCTGCCAGGCCCGGCCCCTCAGCCTGGGCAACTTCCCCAGCAGCCCCAGTCTCCTGCCTTCAGCCTGGGGGCCCTTGAGCTGTGGGCATTCCCCACCCCGCACTTTGGTGCACAATGTGGGGGCCCTGGTCTTGCTTTGGGGAGCCCAGGTTCTGGGCCGCCAAGCTCTGGGGTCAAGGCTGAAGGCTACTGTCCTTGCCTTCGTGTTCCTGGAGCTGGGTCTCTCTCTGCTTTCAGCCTGAGCCCCCTCCCCACTCCTATCCCCACTGTCCCCTCCTCCCAGGGCCAGGACCCAGACACCGAGACAATTGGGGCGGGGAAAGGGGCCGAGGGCCAATGAGAGCAGGGCAAAGTTGGGGGGTCAGACCCGCCCCTTTCTCAGCTTCCAGAAATCTCTCCCAGCCCATCACCCACCCCTTAGTCCCTCTCAAACTTTGACTGAATGAGAGTGAAGTTCTAGGAGGAGTTAGGGCATCTGGTCCCCCAAGCCCATCCTTGGGGATCCACGTCCTGGACAGGGGTGGCTTGGAGTCTGATTTGGGGGTCCTGGGGAGGGGTGCAGAGCCCCCACTCTCCTAGTAGAGTCGCTGTCCCAGGTGCTGAGCCTGGGTCTGAAGTGGGGGACCTCATCTCATTAGTTCAGTCCCAGCCCCAGCAGCCCCAGCACCATTCATAGTGTCACTTTCCAAAGCTGTTCTCTCTATTCTTATTGGGACAATGGATTGGGGCCGCCAGGGGCTGGGAGGCTGCCAGCCAGCGGGAGGTGGAGGACCAGCCCCATCCTAAAGAGAAGAAAGAAACCCAAGCCTCCCGCCCTTTGCCAGGCTGACCACTTAAAACATGCAAAAAGAGGGACTACCCTTCCGCCAAAGGAGCCTGGGACTCAGGCAAGAGCTGACTTTGAGACTTGCTATTTCTGGAGGATACCCTCCCCTAAACTCCACCCTCCTGAAAAAGAGCATAGCTTAGGAAAGGTGACAGGGGTACCAAGGATGTATGGGAGTATCTGTGAGAGGCAATAAAGGGGAAAGGCTGGGCTGGGGGAGTCTCGTGTGGCAGAGAATGAGGCCCCATCACCCAGCTTCCAACCCTACGAGCTCCAGCCTGTCTGGCCCCTGACTCAGTCTCCCCCTGAATCCTGGTCCCCTTGCCCGCTCCCATCAGCCTCTGCATCTGGCCTTGCCCTGCCCACTTGAGGCTGCCCCTTGCCTCTTCAGCACAAACTCCCACCCTCAGTCTTCGCCCCCACTTGCTCAGCTGCCTCTCTGGCTTGTCCACCGTGCTCACAGGCTTCAGAATCAACTCAGGCCATTGTCCCTCCCAACTCGGCCTCCTCCTCCCAGACAGCAGTCCTTGGTGTCTGTGTCCCAGGACGGGGCTACCCCTAGCAGAGACCTCTGTGGGACAGGAGAGCGAGCAGCCTTCCCCCGGGGCCTCCTCGTCCCAGCCCTGCATCTCTCTGTCCTGGAGCCTCCTATGAGGGTTCCCACTGCTTCTCCAGAGGGGCCTCCTGAGTCATGGCAGTGGCCTGGGTAGGGAAAGGCGCATAGGCCCTGGGGTCAGATGTGGAACAAATCACTAGCTGCGTTTCCTTGCGTAGGCAAATATACCTTTCTTTTTTTCTTTTTTCTTTTTTTTTTTTTTTTTTTGAGAGAGAGTCTCACACTGTCGCCCGGGATGGAGTGCAGTGGCGCGATCTCAGCTCACTGCAACCTCCGCCTCTGGGTTCAAGTGATTCTCCTGTCTCAGTCCCCTGAGTAGCTGGGATTACAGGTGCCCACCACCATGCCCGGCTAATGTTTTGTATTTTTATTAGAGGTAGGATTTCTCCATGTTGGCCAGGCTGGTCTTAAACTCCTGACTTCAGGTGATCTGCCCACCTCGGCCTCCCAAAGTGCTGGGATTACAGGCGTGAGCCACCGTGCCCAGCTGGATTAGTGACCCTATAAGAGGAGGAGAGATCTCTCCACGTGCACATACCAAGGAAAGGCGCGTGGTGACTCCACGGGAACTCAGGCCTCTGCAAGCCAGGGAGGGGCCCTCGCCGGGAACGGGATTGGCTGGCACCTTCAAGCTTGGACTTTCCAGCCTCCAGTACTGTGAGAAATAAAATCCTGTTGTTTAAGCCATGTAGTGTCTGGTGTTGTGGCAGCCCGAGCTGACTCAGACACCCCATCTCCTGGCCAGCTTCCCCTGCTGCTATCAGAACTGCCCACTCTCCAACAGCTACTGAGAAGATGCATCACTGACTGTGCCACTTGCCTGTCACCTCCGAATCCGCACTCCAGCATGGCTCGCAGGACAAAGAATGACCCATACAGGAGACCTGGTCCAAGGCCTGTCACTAAACAGCCATACCATCTTAGCCTAGTGATCCTCGCCTCTCTGCCATCTGCTCACCTGTAAGAGGGGAGAAGGTCAAGACCTGCCTTTCACAGTTGCAAGGACAAAGTGAAATGCGGTGCTAAGGGCCAAGCACTTCCTCTTTTTTTTTTTTTTCGAGACGTAGTCTCGCTCTTTCACCCAGGCTGGAGTGCAGTGGTGCGATCTCGGCTCACTGCAGGCTCCACCCCCTGGGGTTCAGGCCATTCTCCTGCCTCAGCCTCCAGCGTAGCTGGGACTACAGGCGCCTGCCACCTCGCCCGGCTAATTTTTTTTTTTTTGTATTTTTAGTGGAGACGGGGTTTCACCGTGTTAGCCAGGTTGGTCTCGATCTCCTGACCTCGTGATCTGCCCGCCTCGGCCTCCCAAAGTGCTGGGATTACAGGCGTGAGCCACCGCGCCCGGCCGGAACTTCCTCTTTTTTTAGAAGAGATAAATTTATTTTTTGAGACAGGGTCTTACTCTGCTGCCCAAGCTGGAGTGCAGTGGCAAGATCACAGCTCACTGCAATCTCTACCTCCTGGGCTCAAGTGATTCTCCCACCTCAGCCTCCTGAGTAGCTGGGACTGCAGGTGTGTGTTACCACGCCAGGCTATTTTTAAAAATTTTTCATTGGTATGTAGAGATAAGGTCTCACTATATTGCCCAGGCTGGTCTTGAACTCCCGGACTCAAGCGATCTCCCCACTTCAGCCTCCCAAAGTGCTGGGATTATAGGCGTGAGCCGCCGTGCCTGGCCCACTTCCTCTTTTTTCTAGGAACAGCTTTACTGAGATATAATTTACATGGCAGAAATTTCACCCATCACCCATTTAAGGAATTCGTTGGCTTTCTGTATCTTTTCAGAGTTGCACAACCATTACCACAATCTATTTTAAAACATTTCATCACCCCAAAAAGAAACTTAGTACCCACTAACATTCACTCCCCATCTGCCCTCTCTCAGCCTCTGCCAATCACCATTCTACTTTCTGTTTCTATGAATATGGCTACTCTGGATACCTCATATACAGTGGAATCATATGATATTTGTCCTTTTGTGTCTGGCTTATTTCACTTAGCGTAATGTCTTCAAGTTTCATCCATGTTGTAGCCTGTCTCAGAACTTCATTCTTTTTAATCCCCGAATAAGATTTCATTGCATGGATAGACTACATTTTGTTTATCTGCCCATCAGGAGACTGACATTTGGGTTGTTTCCACTTTTTGGCTATTATGAGCAATGCTGCTACAAACATCCGTGGATACGTTTTTGTGTGGACGGACGTCTTCTGTTCTCCTGGGCATGCTCCTAGGAATGGAGTTGCTGGGTCACATGGTAACTGTATTTTGAGGAACCGCCAAACTGTCTTCCACAGTGACTGCAGCATTTTACGTCCCAAGCACTTCTTTTTATAACACTCAGGATAGGAGTTAACTTTTATTGGTCCCAGGCCCCTTTGAGAATTTGATTAAAGGCTACCTCCTGCCACCAAGGGGATAGACCCACACTCCCTGGAGCGCTGGCAAACGCCGTCCTGACGCAGGCTAGGAAGCTCCATCCCAGGGATGGAGCCCGGAATAGCCTTGAGCTCAGGAAACGCCGCCAAGATGGACCTGCTGAGAGCTGCCCTCCTTCCCTCCCTCTGCAACAATTGCCTATTGGCTCAACCCCGAACAGTCCTCTGGCGTCATCGGAGGTTTCACAGCTGCCCAGGCTTTCCTGGAATAACGTCCCTGGAAAGTCTCAGCTGGCAGATAGAATCCCCCGAAAAGTCCCCACGCACGCCCAGGACACTGTCTCCTTTCTCAGCCACCTCCTCTCTCCTCTCAGCCTGGTCCTCTGCCTCTCTCCAAGCCTTTTTTCTGCCTCTTCCCTTCTCTGTCCGTCTCCATCGGCCTTCCCATCTGTGGTCGGCAGAATAGGGCCCTGGAGAGATGCAAGTCCTCATCCCCAGAACCTACGAATGCGCTAAGTTACCTGGCGGGGAGGAATTAAGGCTGCTACAGCTGATCTTAAAGAGGTGCTCCAGGATTATACAGGTGGGCCCAATGTCATCATGAGGGTCCTTAAAAGCGGAAGAGGAAGGTGGAGGAGAGGAGAGGGAGATGTGGCCGCAGAGGAGAGCCAGAGACGCGATGTGCAGGAGGAAGGGGCCACAGCCAAGGATGCCGGGCTTCTAGAAACTGGAAAAGGTGAGGAAGCGCATGCTCCCCTAGAGCCTCCAGAAGGAAACGTAGCCCTGCCAACGCCAATTTTAGGTCAGAAAGCCCTGTCAGGCGTCTGACTGCAAAGCTATCAGATCAGACATTCATGTTTGAAGCCCTTATGCCTATGGTAATCTGCTACAGCCCCCGCAGGAAACGCACGACTCCTGTGGGCTCCGTCTCTGACGTTCAATCCAGGGCGCTGCATTTCACACCGGCTTTCATGCGTGTCTCCCCCGGAGCGAGCTCCAGGAGGGCGGGGACTTTGTGGTGCTCGCAGCTATGTGCCCAGAGCAGAGTCTGGCACAGGATGGGCTCTCAGTTAACGTTTGTTAAGGAGAGGAGGTGCCGGGCGTGGTGGCTCGCGCCTGTAATCCCAGCACCTGATCACTTGAGGTCAGCCTGGGCAACAGGGCAAAACCCCATCTCTACAAAAAATTAGCCGGGCACCTGTAGTTCCAGCTACTCGGGAGGCTGAGACAGGAGGTTCATTTGAGCCTGGGAGGCAGAGGTCGCAGTGAGCCAAGAAAGCGCCCTGCACTCCAGCCTGGGTGACAGAGTGAGGACCTGTCTCAATAAAGAAAAAAAAATTACAAACGTTTTCTTCATAACCACAATGCCATTATCATATATGACAAAATTCCTGAATAATTCCTTAATATCATCTAATACCTAGTCGTTAACCAAATATCCCTGATTGTCTGAAAAATGTCTTTCTACTGTTTTTGTTTTGAATCAAGAGCAAGGTTTATACACTGCACTTGATTATTGTGTCTCTTAATGATCCTATCAAAGGCAAACACCCCCAACCCTCAACCTTATATGTCATTGAATTGTTGAAGAGACTGGGTAAATTTTCCAGTAAAATTCTGCATGCTCTTGGTCTGTCTGATTTTTGTGTGTGTGTGTGCTATTGAATATGTTCCTCTATAAATGGGTGTTGGCTCAGAGGCTTGGTTTATTCAGGTTCCACTTTTAGGCAAGAAGACTTTATTCGTGGTATTTTATGCTGCACACTGCATTCAGGAGATGCACAATATCTGGTTGTCTTACTGTTAGTGATTCTAAAATTGATTAGGGGCTACAGGTGCTGATAACCTGATCCCTCCAAGATTCCTTGTCAATCTTTTCTTTTTTTAATTTTTTTCTTTGAGATGGAGTTTCACTCTTCTTGCCGAGGCTGGAGTGCAATGGTGCGATCTCAACTCACTGCAACCCCCGCCTCCTGGGTTCAAGTGATTCTCCTGCCTCAGCCTCCTGAGTAGCTGGGATTACAGGCGCCCCCCACCACACCCAGCTAATTTTGTATTTTTAGTAGAGACGGGGTTTCACCGTGTTGGCCAGGCTGGTCTCAAACTCCTGACCTCAGGTGATCCTCCTGCCTTGGCCTTCCAAAGTGCTGGGATCACAGGCGTGAGCCACCATGTCTGGCACCTCGTCAACATTTTCTTTCTTTCTTTCTTTCTTTCTTTCTTTCTTTCTTTCTTTCTTTCTTTCTCTCTCTCTCTCTCTCTCTCTCTTTCTTTCTTTCTTTCTTTCTTTCTTTTCTTTCTTTTCTTCTTTCTTTTCAGACAAGGTCTCCCTATGTTGCCCAGGCTGGAGTGCAGTGGCTATTCACAGGCACAATCATAGTTCTCTGCAGCTTCAATCCCCTGGGCTCAAATGTTCTCCCTCTGCAGCCTCCCAAGTGGCTGGGACTACAGGCATGTGCCACCACACCCAGCCTCATCAACCTTTTATCCAATAGTCATATCTATTGGTAATAATTGCCTGACAGTTATTTCATTAGGGGTTGCAAAATGCTGATTTTCCAGTTCTGTCATTCCTTTCTCATTTATTAACTGAAATTCTTCTGTAAAGAACGTTCCCTCATCAACTAGGACAATTTGGTAACCCTGAAATTCAGTTCACATGGGAAAGAAGGGAGAGTGCTTAGTTTTTTCCTGTTTCCTCCTGATCATCTGAGCTCCAGAGTTCGAGACCAGCCTAGCCAACATGGTAAAGCCCTGTCTCTACTAAATATACAAAATCGGCCAGGAGCAGTGGCTCATGCTTGTAATCCTAGCACTTTAGGTGGCTGAGGCGGGTGGATTGCCTGAGCTCAGGAGTTCGAGACCAGCCTGGGTAACAACAACAACAACAACAAAATTAGCCGGGCATGGCAGCGTGCGTCTATAGTCCCAGCTACTCGGGAGGCTGAGGCAGGAGAATTGGTAGAGCCCGGGAGGCGGAGGTTGCAGTGAGCTGAGATCGCTCCACTGCACTCCAGCCTGGGTGACAGAGGGAGGCTCTGTCTCAAAAAAAAAAAAAAAAAAATTTAGCCGGGCATGGTGGTACACACCTGTAATCCCAGCTACTTGGGAGGCTGAGACAGGAGTATCGCTTGAACCCGGGAGGTGGCGGTTCCAGTGAGCCAAGATCGTGCTGCTGCACTTCAGCCTGGGTGACAGAGTGAGACCCTGTCTCAAAAAAAGAAAAAAAAATTAAAACCTTTCTGCTTCAAAGGATGCTTTTGACAAGAAAGTGAAAAGACAACAGAATCAAATATTTGCAGACTATATATCTGATAGGAAACTTGTGTCCAGATTAAAAGGAAAACTTGTACAACTCAATAATTAAAAGGCAAATAACCCAGTTACAAAGTGAGCAAAAATTATGAATAAACATCTCTCCAAAGAAGATATGCAAATGGCCAGTAAACACATGAAAAGAAACTCAACCTCATTGGCCATGGGAAAATGCAAATGAAAGCCACAATGAGATGCCACATCACACCCAGTAGGATGGCTATAGTAAAAAAAGACAGATAATAACAAGTGGTGGGGATGTGGAAAAACTGGAACCCCTTATAGACTGTTGGTGGGAATGTAGAATGGTGCAGCTACTGTGGAAAACAGTTTGGCACTTCCTTCAAAAAGTTAAACATAGAGTTACTGTTTGACCTAGCAATTCCATTCCTAGATATCTACCCAAGAATACTGAATATATATGTCCACACAAAAACTTGTACATGAATGTTGATAGCCGTATTATTCAAATAACCAGAAGGCATAAATAGCCCCAGGGTCCATCAACAGATGAATGGATTAACAAAATATGATAGATCCATACATTGGAATATTATACAGCCATAAAAAAGGAATGAAGCCAGGTGCGGTAGCTCACACCTGTAATCCCAGCACTTTGGGAGGCTAAGGCTGGTGAATCACTTGAGCTCAGGAGTTTCTGATCAGCCTGAACAACATGGCGAACCTCCATCTCTACAAAAAATTAAAAAGAAAATTAGCTGGCCATGGTGGCACATGCCTGTAGTACCAGCTACTGGGGAGGCTGAGGTGGAAGGATTGCTTGAACCTGGGAGGCACAGGTTGCAGTGAGCTGATATTGTGTCACTGCACTCCAGCCTGGGTGACAGAGTGAGACCCTGTCTTAAAAAAAAAAAAAAAAGAAAGAAAAAGAAAACATTCTGCTAAGTGAAAGAAGACAGACAAAAAATGCAACTGAATATGGCTCTGGATGCTTGCTGCTTGCAGAATCCAATAAACAAGAGCAAGGTCTGGTAGAAAGAAAGTGATTTTAGGCTGGTCCGAGTGCAGTGGTGTTTACAACTCATTGATCACAACCAGTTACAGATTTCTTTCTTCCTTCTCCACTCCCACTGCTTCATTTGACTAGTCAAAAAAAAAATTTTTTTTTAAGAAAATGATTTTATTAACCAAAACTAGTAAAGGGGAAGTGGCCGGATTCCCATCCAAAGCAACCACTTTGATTTTTGCGAGGAAGGCAGGGATTAAAAAAAAAAAAGAAAAAAGAAAAAAAAATTGATAAGGAGGCTGGGCACGGTGGCTCACGCCTGTAATCCCAGCACTTTGGGAGGCTGAGGCGGGCGGATCACGAGGTCAGGAGATCGAGACCATCCTGGCTAACACGGTGAAACCCCGTCTCTACTAAAAATACAAAAAAATTAGCCGGGCGAGGTGGCGGGCGCCTGTAGTCCCAGCTACTCGGGAGGCTGAGGCAGGAGAATGGCGTGAACCCCGGGGGGTGGAGCCTGCAGTGAGCCGAGATCGCGCCACTGCACTCCAGCCTGGGTGACAGAGCAAGACTCCTTCTCAAAAAAAAAAAAAAAAAAAATTGATAAGGAAGGCATGCAAGAATTGAGCTGTGTCTTGTTCTGGTGGCTAGCTCGGGTCCCAGTCCGCCTGGATCTCAGGCTAGCGTCATCTCAACAATGGCTGGGTTGTTAACTAGCAACCTTGAAGTAATCTGTGGAATTTTGCAGCTGGGTCTCCGGACTTGGTTCATCTATCTCTAGCCCCTGGAACCTCTAAGAAGGCACATAATTAGACACTAGCATAGAGTTAGATAAATGTGAAAGGAATATATACTGTAGGAAAGGGAGGGATGCGGAGTCTATTTTAAGGCTAAGACAGAAGGCTTCTGCAGTTCTCCTCAAGATTATACCTTAAAACCCAAGAGAAAAAAAAAAGTTTACAGGAGGCTGAGGCAGAAGAATCGCTTGAACGCGGGAGGCAGAGGTTGCTGTGAGCTGAGATCCCGCCATTGCACTCCAGTCTGGGCAACAAGAGTGAAACTCTGTCTCAAAAAAAAAAAAAAAGTTTAAGGCCAGGCGCTGTTGCTCACACCTTAATCCCAGCACTTTGGAAGGCTGAGAACTTGGCGGATCACTCAAGTCCAGGAGTTTGAGACCAGCCTGGGCAACATGGTGAAACCCCGTCTGTACAAAAAATACAAAAATTAGCCAGGTGTGATGGTGCCCACCTTTGGTCCCTGCTACTGGGGAGGCTGAGGTGGGAGGATCACTTGAACTCAGGAGGTCGAAAAAAAATTTTAAATGCATTTTAAAGTTAAGGTGCCCGGTTACAAAAAGGGAACATATGGCCGGGCGCGGTGGCTCACGCCTGTAATCCCAGCACTTTGGGAGGCCGAGGCGGGCGGATGACGAGGTCAGGAGGTTGAGACCGTCCTGGCTAACAAGTGAAACCCCGTCTCTACTAAAAATACAAAAAATTAGACAGGCATGGTGGCACGTGCCTGTAGTCCCAGCTACTCGGGAGGCTGAGGCAGGAGAATTGCTTGAACCCAGGAGGCGGAGGTTGTAGTAAACCGAGATCAGGCCACTGCACTCCAGCCTGGGCGACAGAGTGAGATTCCGTTTCAAAAAAAAAAAACAAAAAACATATTCTATACGTCCATTTATATGAAATGTCTAGGATTAGTGGTTGCCAGCGCCTAGGGTGAGGGGTGAGTGGACAGTGAATGCTAATGAGTAGGGATTTCCTCGTGAGGTGACAAAAATGTTCTAAATTAGGTGGTGGCCATGGATGCACAACTTTGCGAATATACCAAAAACACTAAATTTTACACTTTAAACGGGTGAGTTTTAAAGAGGCTCTGGGAGGAGAACTCCAGGTACTCCGGCCTCGCCCCTCCGTTTGTCTTTTTGGCTGGAGGCTGAGGAGCTTCTGTACCGCCATAAGAATGGCTCCGCCCTCCTCCTCAGCCTGTCCCGCCCCTCTCGCACGCCGGGCGGGCGCCGATTTGCGCTTGCGCAGCGAGGCCGGGTTTACGTAGGCGCGAAGCAGCGCCCTGTAGGGGCCAGCCGGGCGGAGGCCGCCAGGGAGTAGGCTGGCTCTATGCGCCTGACGGCTTTCCGCCCCCAGCAGCGCCCGAGATGGATTTTTTTTTTTTGCCAAGCCCCACGGGGGTCTCCGGGCGAGGGGTGCCTCCCGACTCTCCCTGCCAAGCCATCTCCCCGCTTGTGGGGTCGCGCGCGGCCGCCCCGGGGGTCTCCCAGCTCGCGGACTTCCTTCCACTTCCCCTTCCCTTCCCCGGGCTCACGGAAACAGCCGCAGCCCAGCAGCGCAGGAGGGATGGGGCAGACGGAGGCGCTGGCAAACTCTTTCCGTCCAGGGCCGCACGAGAAGTATTTTCTGCTTTGCAGGCCATCGGGTCTCATAAACACTCGGCCCTGCTGTTGTGGCAGTTCAGCGGACATAGACAATCATGACGAACGAGCGCGGCTGTGTGCCAGCAGAACTATTTATGGACACTGAAATTTGAACCCGTGTAATTTTTACATGTTATGAAATAGTCTTTTTTTTCAACCACCTAAAAATATAAAAACCATTTTTAGTGTGCTGTATGTAACAAAAACAGGCAGCATAGTTTGCTGACGCCTGCCTTTGCGGCAGGTTTGGAAAGGGGGCCCTTTTACCCCCAGGGAAGGTTCCGCAGACACAACGAGGCTGAGAGTATTGCTACGATTTGAGGACTAGGTTCTCTGCATCCACCATCCTCCTCTATCCAACTTGCTGAGAAAGGGCACTCACCACCTGAGGACCACCCTAGTTCATCTGTTTTTTTTTGTTTTTGAGACAGGGTCTCACTCTATTGCCTAGGCTGGATTGCAGTGGTGCGATCTCGGCCTCCTGGGCACAAGCGATCCTCCCACCTCAGCCTCCCACGTAGCTGGGACTACAGGTGTGCACCACCATGCCCGGCTAATTTTTGTTTTTTGTAGAGATGGGGTTTCGCCATGTTGCCCAGGCTATTCTTGAACTCCTGGGCTCAAGTGATCCTCCCACCTCAGCCTCCCAAAGTGCTGGAATTACAGACGTGAGCCACCGCGCCTGGCCCCTGGTTCATCTTTGCAAACTATCTCATAATCTCATTTAATTTTATTTCAATTAACTTTTTGTAGGGCAACCTAATTTTTTTTTTCTTTTGAGACAGGGTCTCATTCTGTCGCCCAGGCTGTAGTGCAGTTGGCACCATCACTGCTCACTGCAGCCCCGACCTCCCAGGCTCAAGGGATCTTCCCACCTCAGCATCAACCCTCTGCCCTGGTAGCTGGGACTGCAGATGCCTACTACCATGCCTGGCCATGTTGCCCAGGCTGGTCTCAAACCTAATTCTTTTAAAATTTATTTTATTTTTATTATAGCAAACAGAAAACCTGATGCTTTTGAATCAAAAGTCGGCCTTCTTGCAGCTTTCCATTTCTATCACTAGTTACAGCCTCTGTGACAAAGCTGGTTCAAAGAGCCGAGCCCTGAGCTCAACATAGAAGTAGAAGACAGAATGCTGTCCCAGCGTCCCAGCGACTGGCTCAGCCCACTTTACCAGAATTCCCCTCCTCCCAGCTTACCTTGCTAAAGTGCAGATACTCAAGGGCACAGGTGCAACTGACATGTTACACTTGGCATTTGTGGATTTGCAGAGTGAAGTGTGGGGTCAGGATTTAGGCCAGCACTATTCGGTAGAAATATAACCTGAGCCGGCCGGGCGCGGTGGCTCACGCCTGTAATCCCAGCACTTTGGGAAGCCGAGGCGGGCAGATCACGAGGTCAGGAGATCGAGACCATCCTGGCTAACACGATGAAACCCCATCTCTACTAAAAATACAAAAAATTAGCCGGGCGTGGTGGCGGGCGCCTGTAATCCCAGCTACTCGGGAGGCTGAGGCAGGAGAATGGCATGAACCCGGGAGGTGGAGCTTGCAGTGAGCAGAGATCACACCACTGCACTCCAGCCTGGGCGACAGAGTGAGATTCCATCTCCAAAAAAAAAAAAAAAAAAAAAAAAAAGAAATATAACCTGAGCCACATGTGTAATTCTAAATTTTCTAGTAGCTACACTTTAAAAAGCAAAAATAGGCCGGGCACCTGTAATCTCAGTACTTTGAGAGGCTGAGGTGGGCAGATCACGAGGTCAGGAGTTCGAGACTAGCCTGGCCAGCATGGTGAAACCCGGTCTCTACTAAAGATAGAAAAAAAAAAAAAAATTAGCTGGATGTGGTGGCATGTGCCTGTAATCCCAGCTACTCAGGAGGCTGAGGCAGGAGAATTGCTTGAACCTGGGAGGTGGAGGTTGCAGTGAGCCGAGATTTCACCACTGCACTCCAGCCTGGGCTACAGGGCGAGACTCCGTCTCCAAAAAAAAAAAAAAAGCTTGGTGTGAGGTTCTGTGATGAGGGAGATGGCCACTCAGCTCACAGGTCTGGGAAATCTGGGCTGAGTTAAGGTGTGGGAGAGCAGCTGCAGGAGGTGCCCCACTGCCAGCCAACACAGGCTGCCTACTCGCCCTACCCCCAGGCACACCCAAACTATTGTACTCCTCCTGGGGCAGATTGGAGAGGTGCACAAAATGAGCTAAATTCCACATTTATTGGTCTATGCATGAAGATGTCCCCTGCACCTTAGCGTGTGCCTTACCTAGTCTGTCAGTGAGGCTGCACTGGGCTTGCTGGTGGAAGGGGGCAAGTTGTAAAGTTTTGGAACAGGAGGGCCGGCAATAGAGACCCAAGTGTGCCAGTAGGGCATGTCCCCTGACCTCTCATGTTGGGGAGAGGGGCTAGAAGGGGAAAGGCAAAGTAGCAGAAAATTTCAAGGACCCACAGCTCAAAACAGAGGGGGACTGTAGTTCCTAGGAGAAGCAGGAGCTTCATCATTTCAAGCTTTTAGATGATGAACTTTCTGGACACCTCATTTGGGGGTCGAGAGGCCTTTTTCCTTTTGATTCCCACCATCCCTCCTGCCACCACATGCACTCTGAGCCTCACTCCATGGAGGGGCTTCCGTCAAACTCTCCTGCAGTACCGGAGGGTCCCCTCTGGGGACTGCTCCTTCTGGGAATGTCTGACAGTCACCAGGTAGGAGTAGGAACATCTGGAGGCAGGGACACCCCACTCTTCCCCCTCAAAGATTGGCTTCTCAGAGACAGCTGCGAGGCAGAGGGGTATCTTGAGCATCCATTCCCCCACAGTCAAATACTTGTTTGGGCTGGTTAAGACTCTTCCCCAGGCCCGGCCACACCTGATTCTGGGGGAGCAGTTTGGGCTGGCTGCAGGGGGCGGCATTTCTGTGTGCTTCTGTCCACCTCTGCCCTTTGAGCCAACCCCTCGGGTCCTCCAGTTCCCAAGACAGAGCAGTGGGAGCCTGGCATTCGGAGAGTAAAACTGGGGTGAGCTACACAGGAGCACAGACAAACATCAGTCACCAGAGGTTCTCCAAGGACAAAGGTCACACAGGGTCTCCTGAGAGGAAAACACCAAGGTCCAGATACGGGGCTCTGGCCCACAGCCAGTCAGGGCAGGAATGTGGGGCCTGTGGCTCCATGCCAGGAGAAAACTCTCAAGGAAAAAGCAGTTCCACAGAGAGATAATGACAGATACTGTAGGTCAGAAAGACAGCTGGATCAGCTCCAGCCACATTTATTACAAAATAGTGACCGCAGTTCTGGTACAGAAAAGATCCCTGACAGCCCAGTACACCTGCAACAACCCCCACCCCACAGAGTCCCTCCCTCAAGTGCCTCAGGTGTGGAAGGTCTCAGATTCGAAGGTTCCCTGCCAGGAGGGCGCTGTACCGGGCAGGTGTGAGGGGCAGGTAGGCACCTACAGCCTGGTCCAGAACGTACAGTGGGTCAGACAGGGTGCTGGGGTCGAAGCCCTCATTTGCCATCCGAACTTTCTGCTGTTTGAAGGTCTCTGTGGTGGCCAAAGACTCCTGGGGACAGGAGGAAGGGTCAGAGGGATTTGGAGGGAAGGGGACTCTGCCCAGGTGGTTCAGGGGAGTTGCCTGAATTTTGTTAAGGAGCAAGTCTTGGGAAAGGGAGCGTGAGGTTTAGGGGAGGAGGTGACAGGGAGGAGAAAGAGCCAGGCCAGAAGAAGGCAGGGATAAGGAAAGAAGTGGGGTGAAGAGCGCGTGTCTCTGTTTTTTCTCTTCATGGAGTGTATTACGTTGGGGGTCCCTTTGTGGAGTTTGGGAGCCATCAAACTCCCAAGTTGATACATGGGGTGGATATGTGGGGTGAGGATATATGGGGTGAGGGGCCGGCGGGGGAAGTGGCTGGTTACCTGGAGCCTGAGGAATCGGGGCCGGGCATAAGGTGGCAAGTTCTCAGACACATGGGTGTAGAGCTGCATAAGGTCCAAAGAATGGGGGGGACGCAGAACTAGGGCTGCCATTCCAGCCCTGCCTTCATGCCCTGGTGGGTGTGGGAGACAGAGTAAGCCCCTCCATGGCTGACCACCACGAAGGCCTCGTGCTCCCTGTGCCCAAGTATTACCAATTCGGGGTGGTGGCTGGGTGCCTCCCCCACCTTCCATGCCTAGGCACCTGGCACTGTGACTCCATAGACGTTCACCTCCTGAAGAAAATCCAGGGCCTCGAAGACCTCTGCCACCTCGGTTGTGGCCACATTCTCCCCCTTCCACCTGTCAGAGAGCAGAGATCTGAAACTGGGAGTCAGGGGTCGGGGCCTTATGGGCTTGGTGAGGAGATGAGGTCAGAGGTCAGTGTCAAAGGGATGAAATGGTGAGATCTGAGAATGAGAGATTAGCTGAGGACCCAGGTTGAGGTGGCAGATTAGAGAGTTGAGGTTCAGAAGCTTTGGATCACAGAGATCAGATGTCCAGGACGAAGAACTAGTTATGGACAGATACCTGAAGGTGTCTCCAGTACGATCATGGAAGCGGAGAAAACCTTGGTCATCGCAGACCAGCAGGTCCCCAGTGTTGAAGAAAACATCCCCAGGCCGGAAGACATCCTTTAGCAACTTCCCCTGGGCCAGCTCTGGCCCGCCAGCATAGCCCAGGAATGGGGACTGCTGGCTTACCGGGGCCACCAGCAGCCCTGGCTCACCTGGTAGAGTCACAAGGGTCAGGAGTGCTGTCACCTTTCCCAGAGCCTCCTGCCCCCACCCACCCCAGTCTCCAATTCCAGTCCTCCTGTGCCAGCTTCAGCACCCCGCCCACCCCACCAGAACACCACCAACCTGGAGATGTGGCCATACAGTGCCCCCGGGGGTCCCGAATCGGCTCTCCTGTGGTGACATCATAGCGAATCAAGGAGAAGGGGAAGATATGCTGGGGAAAGGGAGACCTGGGTACTGGATCATTGCAGTCACATGAGCCCCCTCTCCTGCCAGCCCTCTGCTGTTCCACGGGTTTTCAGTTTCCTCTCTGCCCCTCACCTTGTAAAGCCAGGAAGCACGCCCTACAGCGCCTCGCTGTCCTGTGTAGTTGATGGTGGCCACGTTGCCCTCTGTCAGTCCATATGTCTCCAGCACCTGCAGGGGCCCGAAGCGCCGCACAAAACGGTCCCAGGTATCTGGGCGCAGCCCGCTGCCCACTGCCAGCCGGACCTTATGGCCACGTTCTGCCTTGCTCTGAGATGAGTGGGAGAGGGACCGGAGCTTCAGCACCAAGATGCCTGCTCCCTGAAGTGAATTCCTGTTCCCCATTCCCCAGAACCCCCTCCTACTGTGACCTCCTTCAGAGGCTGTAAGCATCAGATGGCCTAGGCCATCTCTGGCTCCTTATCTTACACTGCCATTTTCTTCTTGCTCCTTCTCCCTCCAACTCCCTGTCTCCTGTCAACTGTCCTGCTCCCTGTGAGCTAGCCCTGTGTCAGCAGCTCTGCCCAGGATCTGTGCCCACGCACCGGGGGCTGGTTGACAAGGTATCGGCACAACTCCCCAATGTACTGGAACACCGTCACCCTGTGCTGCTGGCAATCTTCCCAGAACTGACCAGCCGAGAACTTGGACTTCAGCACCACTGTGGCCCCTGCCAGAAGTGGGCAGGGGGGAAGAAGGAAGGAGGTAAGATTAGGAGCAGAGTGGGGAGCCCAAGCCCCTCTTTCCAGACCCCAGCCATCACCGTAGTCTTTCCCTGGGAAGGGCCCACTGTGGGAGTCACACCGTCAGGAAGCTGTGCTGGCCCTCTTTCCCCTCCCCCGGCCCCTGTCCCCAGCCTTGGAAGAGGTGAATGCACTTTCCCTACTTCCCAGCCCCAAAGATCCCATCCTCCACACTCTCACCTCCTTGTCTCTCTCCCTCTTCTCTATTTGCCTGTTCCTGGACTGACATAGTCCTTCCCTGCCTTTGACCCTGCAGCCTGGAGTTATGTGGCTGTATGGCCCCCCACCGTTCCTCAGTCTGTGGGTCTAGGCAGGTGACATTGCCCCATTGTACAGAGCTCCTGGTGAGTAGGGCTCTGCCCCATCTGTCCTCTAGATTATCTACCCTGGAGGACTCACACCATAGTACGTGCTTAATAAATGTCTGCTGGATGAATTAATGAAGGTGGGGTTGGGGAGACTGACCAATGCCCATGCAGCCCACAACACCCAGCAGGGAGCCGGACATGTGGTAGAGTGGGAGGGCGAGGTAGATCACATCTTCCTGGTGGACACCACACAGCTGGTAGAAGCCCTGGCATTGCAGGATCTTCAGATGACTGATCCGAGCAGCCTTGGGGAGGCCTGCGGGGTGGCAGTTATGGGGCGATCAGGGGAAGGGCAGACTCCAAGATCTACCTATCTGTTTGCACCCCGGCTGGGTTTCCCACAGAAAGAGGCGGAGGCAGGACAGAAGCTGAGGACGGAGACCAGGCTGTCCTGGAAATATGGGTGGTCTGGGGGAGGTGGAGAAATGAGTAGGAGGTGAGGAGACTGGGGAGTGAAATGATGGGGAGAAAAAGGAAGTGCCAATGAAATCAGCATCCTCTCTGGGGGCTTTGAAGGAGTGGTCTGGGAGCTGAGGAGGTCCCAGTTTCTGTTCCCAGACCCCTGCCTTCCTCTGCCTTAGTTTCGGGGAGCTAAGTATGGTGCCCGGCCCTCACCCGTGGTGCCAGAGGTGAAGATGTACAGGCACGTGTCTGTTATGCTCTGGGGGGAAGAGAGGTATCCTGGCACTGGCCCATCCACTTCAGCGGACACTTCAGCCACCAAATCGCTAATTCCAGCAGGGTGGGTTCCTGGGCCCGCAGCCCACAGGTGGAGCCCCATGGCTCTCAGGGCGGGCAGGTCCGGCTCCAGGGACTCCAGAAACTCTAGAAGGGTGGGAAAGCACAACGCCGGGGCCCTGGCTCTACCTAGAAGAGCCTATGACCCATGTCCCCTCCCCATCCCAGCCGACACTGCTCTTGAGTAAGGGTGAAGGGTATGGACATTCCATCTTGGGTCTGAGGCCTGGATCCTTGGGGATCCTTGGGGCACCAAAGATTCAGCCTCATCCCTTCTCAAACCCGGAGACTCCTACCTCCACTCACTTTCGAACCCCAAGGGATAGTCGTCTTCTTCCCAGGCCCAGGGATGAGACCAAGCCTTTCTGCGGTCCCCGACACGCCCCCTTCTGTGGCTGGCCCCGCCTTAGTCAGTTCGGAGCTCCAGCCTTACCTGGCGCCAGCACCAGCGCGCGCGCGCCGCAGCTGCGGAGGCAGTGCAGCAGGGGGCCCCGGCGCAGGGCGGTGGGCACAAAGGCCGTGCGCAGGCCGGCCTTGGCCAGCCCGAACCAGAGCCACAGAAACTCTGGGCCAGCGGGGAGGAGCAGCGCCACAGTTGCTCCAGGTGCCAGAGGGGCGGTGGCTCCTCCACCTCTGGCCGCACCGTCCCCTCCTGCAAGCTCCACGCCGCTTCCGGCCGCTGCATCTCCGGCGCCTGGCGCTGCCCGCTCGCCTTCTCCAGCGCTCCCCTCGCCGCTGTCGCCGCCGTCGGGTCCCCCGTCCCAGCCTAGCGCACGTAGGAAGGCGCGTGCAGCCCTGTTACTCTCGCGCTCCGCCTCCGAGTAGCTAAAGCGCCGCGAGCCGTGAATGAGAAAGGTGTGCGCGGGGCGCTGCTGGGCCAGTTCCGCGAGGCGCCAGGCCAGGCTGCAGCCCCCCTCGGGACCTTCCGGGTCGGCGGCAGCCGCGGCCAGGGCGCGGGCTCGAAGAGCCCTTTTGCAGCACAGGGCTCGCACCGCAAAGGCCAAGTCCGCCGGGAGCCAGCGCAACTGCGGCCAGAGGTGTAGCTTCAGCAGCAGCAGCGGTACCAACAGCAGCAGGGGCAGCAGCAGGAGGGCAGCCATGGAGCCCGCTTCCTCCGTCGGCACCGTCTGGTTCCAGCCGCTCGCAAACATCCCTGATCCTCCCTCCCGAAAACCTAGGGCCACTCGTTCTAGCTGAGACCTCTCCTTCCCGGGAGCGCGCGTGCGCTGGCACACGCCCCTTCCCACCCAGGCCCCCACCACTCCCCACGGGCGGAGAGCAGAAACCCGGGAGGAGTGCGGGTGTGGGGCGGCCCCGGACTCCCAGCCCTCCCCCCACAGCCTACGCTCCGCCCTAGGCGCGCTCCCTCCCGGACTGTTCGCGGCTCGCACCCTACCAGGTCCAGGGCGGTGCTCGCGCCTTCCCTCAGTCCCAGGGTTATGTCTGTCTTCTAAGTTCTTTCTCGGCTTGGGCGGTTTAGGCATCTGGCTAAGCCCTAGAGTCCAGGCCTGAGAGCCAGGGCGTTTGGATCGCAGTCCATCTTCCCCTCAATATTTCTCATTTTCCCGTGAAGGGAAGGTACCATTGCTCTCTCCCAAAAGAATCAACTTGGCCCCTGGCCCATTTGGTTCTGGCAAGTCCCGGCACGATAGGCAGACCCATCCCCTTCTGCCAGCCGCAACCCCAGGGGATGGGTGGCGGCTGAGAGTTAAATAGGGGAAAGGTGGAAACCCAGACTGCCAGATTTCTGAGGGGTCACGACAGAGGCCCCTCCCTTTGGGCAAGGGTACAATAATTGGGGCCAGCCAGCAAATGCTCTCCATCCTGGTTTTAACTGGGACAGAGGAAACTGGGGAAGGAGAGAGGAAGGAAAAAGGGGCCTCCAGTGGTTTAGACTTTCAAAGGAAGCAACAGCAGTGATGAGGGAGAGGAGAACCTGGATTCTGTAAAAAGACAAATTTTCAGGGTGAAGAGGAGCAGCTCTGTGCAGTTCGCCCAAACTTCACTCCTCAGTCCACCTCCATTCTCCCTGGACAGCAGGGGAACAACAGCATAGCCAAGGAACTCTCCTCTGCTGGTTCACATGGCCCAGCAAGTGGCCACACTGTGGAAGGAAGAGCATCTCTGTCCCTCCCTGGTATCCAAACTTTTATCTCCAGGTACAGTTGTCCCTGGAGACCAAGCTGGAACATCCATCCCCTGTCAAGCAGCGAGTCCTCCGGCCGTTCTTTGTAGGCACACAAACTTCAACTGGAGGATGACAGACCTTTTGGAAACCTCTTGTTTCTTGAGAAATGAGTAAGGACAGGCCTCATCCTACAGGGGATGGTTCTGCATAGATAGGTCAGTGCCTGGCTCCCACCTCCAGTGGCAGCAGGAAGGATGGATAGGGGCCAAAGCCAAGTCCCTTCTGCTCTAGACAAAAGTGGGGGCAGAACAGGAAGGGAAAGGGGGATGTTCTGCGGTTACAAGTAGGGGTGCCAATCAAATCAAGACCAAGCTATACATGCACAGGGCAAATGCCAGCAGACACTCCAGCACAAAAGACATTCTGGCTTGTTTTATTGTCATTTAAAAACAACTTTTAAGACACGATTATCTCTGCCAAAAAAAGAAAAAAAACCAGACTCAAGGAAATGGGATCATTTGACAATTCTGTGAAACTTGCCTCTGGGACTCCCTGGGTTCTGGTGTAGATTGAGGTGCCAACCTCAGGCCAACCTAAGCCTCCAGGGCACACCACATGGGGCTGTGGCCACCCTTTCAGACTCCTTTCTGAATGCTTGTGGCATCTGCCCCATGATTAGGAATGGACACGCTGACCACGTCATAGATGCCCATTTCACACTGGCATGTGGATACTGACTATAAAACGCCCCTTCAGAACAAACCAAGACCCGAAGGGGAAGCGGGAAGGGACACCCACACACTGAGTCTCTGCTCTCATCCTAGCTTCTCTGGCCAGCTGCCCCTTTGTCATTTCCCTTCTCTGTTGAAATGGCTCTTTGGGAGACTGGGGGAGATTGAGGAAGGGGCCAGGGGGCTGAGGACTTCCACTATGGTCTGATTTTACAGAGCCTCTGGCTTCTGTCAGATCCCAAATATCACTGGGAACAGCAGTGTGAGGGGCTGGAGGCCCCAGGGGGAGGGAAAGGGCTAGGGGCTGCATGGCAGCTTCTCAAACTCAGCCAGAGGAGAAAGCTCCTCCTTCCACCAGGGGAGCTTGGGGATGCAGCAAGGGTGTTTCCCCTGCAATCTCCTCAGCCTCTATTAACCTTTGAATCACCAAGAAGGAGAGGGCAGTCCAGCTGGGGGTAGGATGGGGAATGCAGGGCCTCAGTCACTGTCAGAGCCCACTGCAGAGGACCCTTTTCGTTTCCGCTTGGTAGGCTTCGGTTTCGTGTCTTCCTCCTCCTGGAAGAGATGGGAGGGGAAATGGGAAGTTACCAGCCTGGGCAACTGCTGGCGCCACTCCACCTGCACCCAGTGCTCCTTTTCCCCCTGTGCACTGGCTGGGCTCTCACTGAAGCACTGCTGGAGCCCGACTCTTCTTCGGCATTGGGGGGCTGTGTGGCATTCTTTCGACTTCGAGGGCTGGACAGAGCTGCTTTTCGCCGGCTCTTGGGTGGCTTGGTGGAAGAGTCCTCATATTCCTCCGCCAGGGAGAAGAGATCACTGAACCTAAGGAAAAGGAGCGGCAGCTCTGAGTGGGAGGCTGCTGCTCCTACGGCACCTCCCATCCTCTTCTCTGCCCCCAGGCCTAGGCTTCTTTTTCTTCAACTCTGGACCCTAAGGTCTTGCTGGCCATTACGTTTATGTCCCTAGCAGGCTTCCTCTCCCTTAGGCTTTTCCCCTACTACTTTCCAAGGCCCAAAGTGGCAGGAGCCTCACTTCATCTTGTGGGCTTCGTCACAGCTCGCCTGGACATGCTGCAGCGCCTGGAGAATTGGGGTCTGGCTAAAAACTAGAAGAAGAAAAGGGAGAGCAGGGAAGGAAAAACAATCAGATGTCTGGGAGCTTATTAAACAGCACCCACAGGTTGTTTTATCCCGAGTGTGGGTTGTGGCCCCGGGTGTCCTGCCCCTGCCCGCAGCCTGGCTCCAGGCGTAGTCTGGGCCAGGGCAGCACTGTCTACACTGGACACCGAGGGTGGAAGGCATACAGTTCTGCTTGGTGTTGGTCAGGTTGAGCCGCAGGTTGTCCAAGTGCTCCAGGATTTGCTCCAGAGTCAGCTGGGCCAGCTTGCTGCTAGAGCTCCTCAGGCTGTGCAGGAATCACCAGAGCCAGAGTCTGAGTGTGGGAGGGTTCCAGAGTGCGAGACACCCTCCACCCGCCAGGGCCCCCTTAAGACAGAGGCAGCCTACATGGGGAACAGGATAGGCAGCCTGGGAGGGCTGGGGTTGGGTGAGAAAGGTGTGCCTAGAACAGGGGATCCTGGCCACAGGGGCACTGGAAAGATGGGGAGAAAGGGCCACAGTGGTCTCCCATGCCATGTGGCTTTGGACCACTAGATGTCGCCCACAAACCAGGCTGGGACAGCACTGGCCCCCACCACCACCACCACCACCACCACCACCACCACCGGACAGCAATCACTGCAGACCGCCATGGCCTGGAGGGTAGACAGGGACCGTGTCCCACCTCTGTCTCTTGCGAGGCAGGCTGTTGTTCTTGATGAGCAGGGACTTGATGTGCTCGGCCAGCAGCTCATCATGTTTCATGCACCAGTGCCGCAGGATGCTGGTGGTGAACTGGTCGTCAGGATGGCAGGGCCGGCTCAGCACCATCTTCACCATCTCCTCGCTGGGCCTGGGGGAGGAAGGGGGCACTGGGTGCTCCTTGCACAGTGGCCACAGGGCATGTTGGGTCTCTCCCACTTATTTCCCAAGCCCCAGCCTCCCCACCCACCCACTACTCTCACATCCCTCTCCCTCTTCTCCTTAGGCCAAGGAATGCCTGGTTTCATCCTCTGTGGAAGCCAGGAGAGAAGTGAGATTCTTCACTTGCTGTGGTAGGAGAAGGCGTGTGCGTGTGTGTGTTGGGAAGGAGGACCCTCAGTTCTCCTCCTCCTCCCCTAGAACAGTCAGGGAGTGGGCCTGGGAGGCAGAAGCACAAGCATGTGGCATGCAGATGCTCCCCTACCCCTACCCTGCTAAAGCTGTGGGCCAACCTGGCTTCCAGCTGGAGGAAGGGGGCAAGAGAGGGTTGTGAAGTGACAGTCCCACACAGCCTCCAAGCTTCCCACTTCCTCTAGGACACTCTGTACCATTTCTAGTCTCTCAGGCAAGAGAGCAGAAAGGGTGGAAGGAAGGCAGAAAGGTAGGAAGGATAAGATACACAGCTGCTGCCCCGTTTATCGGGGGATGTTGCTAAAGGGCTTTGTGGGAAGAGGGGGCTGCCACCCTCTCCCTCTCTGCCCCACCCTGTCAAGGCACAGTAGGTCCAGCTGGCTCTGCTCTGCACAGGGTGAGGGAGAGGATGGTGCGTGACCCCTCTACCCTGACCCTCCCTCCTCTTGGATTAGCTGTGTGGTGGCCAGCAAGAGCATGGGGTGGTGGGGGCGGGGAGCAGGAGCCACCAGGGATTAGAACTGCTGTGGCAGCAGGAAACAGGGATGTCCGGTCCCCACCTCCCCACCTCCAAGGGCAGCTCCTGGTGGGCAGGGGGGTAAAGTCGAGAGGAAGCCCAGATCCCAGGGGAGCTGCTCATTTGTAAGTCACGTTGGGGGAAGGGCAGAATAAGCAGATGTTAACGACAGGAAAAAATATGGCAATAAGGAGCAGGACAGAAGCCCTTTAGACCACAGCAGCTCTTGGGATGTTAAAACTGAGGGCTAAAGAGCCCCAGAGGTGGAACTCACTTTTCTCTTCGGAGTTGAAGCAGTAGGCAGGACAGGGCCTCTGGGTGCTCTGTGAGGGAAGGGCAGAGGCTGTTCAGGGGGAAGGTATGATTCTAGGATGGAATCTGGGGACCTCTCTCATCCCCCAAAAGCCACTGGAGGGAATAAGAGCAGTCTTTGATGAGGAGCCAGGAAGAATCCCCTACCCCACTCCTATCAGTCCCTGAGCCACCTGAGCCCCAGCCCAGAGCCTGGCTCATGGTAGGCCCACAGGACTCACCTAAAGAACAAAAGTGGCTGACAGAGAGCCTGCCTGTCTGCACTTTGGTGGGAAGGAGGACAATGGATCTGGGCTCATCCTAGAAGCCTAGAGGCCTCAGCCTTGCCCTAACTGTATAGGAAGTGTCATATCTGATGTGCTCCCTACCCAAAAGCCTACTCACCCTTGTATTTGAGGTGCTGCAGGATGGGGATTATGGTCTCCAGGGGAATATTGTGGGCCAGAAAGAGCTGCCAGGCACAATACTGCTCAAAGGTCTCCCAGTCTAGGCTCTGAACTGGAAGAGACAAAAGAAACATCTCTCTCAAGAACACACACACACATACATCCCTAATCCACTGCCTACCAGCACCCCAAGCAGGGATGTTACAGAGGTAGGACAGATCCAGAAAGACACTGCCCCAGACCGTACCACGGTGGAGTACAGTTCTGTCCCCTTAACTTCGCAGCCCCAGAACCAGCTTTCCTGATAGTGTAAAATACACAGGACTGACACCCTGCCCTCCTCTCCTCTCCCAGACACCTAAAGATTTGATCACTTACTGAGTATGTTGAGAACTGAATCTTTTCGAAACATAACCAGGTTACCCATCATCACGTGGCAGACCAGCTCCTGGAGCTAAGGAGGTGGAGGAAGGAGGCAGAACCCATCAGCTCTGAAAGGGGCCAGGAAGCTAGTATGGAGGGGGACGCAGGAGGGCTCATAAGGGAAAAAAAAAATTAGAGGAAGTGAAGGCCCAGTTTAAAGGAATGGGAAGGAGATGGCACACAATGAATGCTGCCATCTCTGAAGGATGAAGGGGCTGATAAAGTAGCCACAGGCCTGAGTGGGAACCTTAGGACTATTTTGGGCAAAAATAGTTACAGCTTTGGTCTAAGCCTGAGGAGGAAAGGACCCTGAGAGGCTGGGCTCTGGATGTAGGTTGGGCAGGGTAAAGACAAAAGGAGGAGGATTCTTGGGTGCTAAGCTTCCTCTTTTATGAATGGGAACTAAGCGGAGAGGAGGAGAAATAGGATCCCAGTGCAGGCCTCAGAAGGACCCGAGCAAAGCTACAGCCTCTTGGGGACCTACGCATGGTAAAAAGGTCAAGTAGAAATGGTCTGACCATTTTCATTCCGAGCCAAAGGAAAGGCCAGTTGAGAGCTAAAATCACAATCCCCTCAGCTTTTGCTGTGGAACAGGAGTGCCCAAAGAATATGGAGAATAAGGGGAACTCCAGGCAGGATTGGCCTAACCTCAGCCTGCCTTGCGTGGGCTCCACTTTTCCTTCCCAGGACCCATGGCTGAAAGTGCACACCACTGTAGCCAGGAGGGAGGGTGCCTGGGAGGCATGGGCTCCCTGTCTGCAGGCCTGGAGGGACAGCAGAGGCCTTATTTCCCTAATGCTGCCTCCAAGATCTTTCTGGGGAGGTCGGGGCTCAATATTCACCTGTGCAGAGTCAATAACAGCCACGATCATGTTCAGCAGCTCTCCGCTCCTCAAGGTTTCATCTGGAAACTAAATGGAAAAAGAGAAGGGAAGAGTCCTGGGTGGGCTCCTCAGCTTTCATCCCATAGCCCATTCTCCTTCCTTATTACATCTCAAGGTTTGACTGGGTCAGCCAGACACAGGCCCTAAAATAAACCCCTAAACAGAGATCCAACAGCTATGATGCTGGAAGACTTCAAGAACTTGAAGACCCCAAGTTTTGTTATTTATGTGTGCACACCATCAGGGGTGTGGGTTTTCTCTGATAGTTCCCAAAGCGTGTGTGTACAGAAAGGAATGGGAAACTACTAGAGATAAAGCCACAACTGAGAGGACTGGCCATGGTGGCTGATTGTGTGTGGGGGCAGTGGTAGAATAAATATTTGCATCCCTGGCAGCAAAGAAGTCCAACCTGTGCTGACCTTTGGCCAAAGAGGTGGTGTAGAGAGTTTATGTCTGGAGGTGTGTGGGGTAGGCAGGGCCTCATCTAGAGAAGGGGCAGCAGGGGGAGGGAAGTACCCTGTGTCCAGCATCTGCACCCCTCCTCCCTCCAGTACTCAGCTGAGATCACAGTTCCTCCTGTCATGCCCTGGGTCCTCATTTCCCTCTTCCTGGGAACTTCTACCAAGAGAAGAAAGGGCCGATACCTGTTATGTCCCAGTTCCTAGAGTGTGAGTGAACCAGGGGAAATGAAAGTGAGTCTCCACTACAGAAGCCCTGGTCATCAGGAACTATCAGCGATAATCCATGCAAGGGTGAGCCATCAGAGGACAAGAGGGCCTGGGACATATGAACATGGATCTGGTTTGTGGGATCTGTCCTGGGTCCAGATGATGGGGCCCAATCTGAGAAGTCAAGTATATAGGCTCAGACCCCAACACACATCAGTTACACCGAAGTATAGGAATTCAGGGAGTTTTAGAAATGTTTCAACCAATAATAAAGAGAAGTGGAAGGAGGGGATAGCTGTGAGTGTGGGAAGCAATGGCCCACCTAGGTTAGTGGGGATGAACAAAAGAGGGTTCAGGGTTGTGTGTGCTCAGAGTGTTCACTGAGGTGTGTTCCTGTGAGCCCCCCAGCACAGATACGGATGCAGGCACTGACCTCTGTGTAGATGGAGGGTGTGAGGTGGCACAGGAGCCGCACATCGTCCTCTTGGCAGGCCTTCATGTCCATCATCAGGCAGGTGTGCAGATCGCCCAGCTGGGTAGCCTGGGCAAATGACTCGTACAGGTTCATCTTCCCTGCGGCGGCTTTGCTGCAAGACCAGCTGGGCCTGAGCCAGCAGCCTGACCCCAGTGCCCACCTTCAAGCATCCCTGAAGCAGGCTCCTGCGCTAAAACTGCTTTGCTAGCTCCAGATGCCCTGTACTAATCTGCCTCATGTCCCTCCCAACTGCCCCCTGCAGGGGCTTGATAACTCAGGGGAACCAGGGGATACTCTTCTTTCTGTCCATCCTTCCCCAGAGCTCAGAAGAGCTCCAACCACGATCAGTGAGTGAAGCTACTGATGGATGAGAGTCAGGAACAGAAGAGGGAGGGCTCAGAGAAGGCTTTCTCTCTTGCTTTCTGGGCTCTAACCATGAGGGCAATGACACCTCACAGCATATACAAACTTAGCTCAAAATGGCTTGTAGGCCTAAATGTAAGAATTAAAGCCACACAACTTGTAGAAGAGAAAACAGGAGTAAATCTTCATGACAACAAAAACACAAGTGGTAAAAGAAAAAATAGACAAATTTAGCTTCATAAAAAGTTAGCACTTTTTGTTCAAAAGATGCTATCAAAAAAGTTAAAACTCGCAGAATGGAAGAAAAAATATTTGCAAATTATTATGTCTGAGACTTGTATCCAGAATATATAAAGAACTCTTTTGGTATGCAACAAAATCTTAAAAAGATTCTTAAAAGTTGGCCAGGTATGGTGGCTCATGCCTGTAATCCCAGCACTTTGGGAGGCAGAGAAGGGCGGATCACCTGAGGTCAGAAGTTCAAGACTAGCCTGGCCAACGTGGTGAAACCCTGTCTCTACTAAAAATACAAAAAAAAAAAAAAAATTAGCCGGGCGTGGTGGTGTGAGCCTGTAATCTCAGCTACTCAGCGGGCTGAGGCAGGAGAATCGCTGGAACCTAGTATGCAGAGGTTGCAGTGAGTGGAGCTCGCGCCACTGCACTCCAGTCTGGGCAGCAGAGCAAGACTCTGCCTCAAAAAAAAAAAAATCTTAAAAGTCAATAATAAAAAGACAAATAACTCAATCAAAAATAGGAAAATTTTTGAATAGATATTTCTCCAAAGAAAATATACAAATGGCTGGGCCCAGTGGCTCATGTCTATAATCCCAGCACTTTGAGAGGCCGAGATGGGCAGATCACCTGAGGTCAGGAGTTCGAGACCAGCCTGGCCAACACAGTGAAACCCCGTCTCTACAAAAAATAGAAAAATTAACTGGATGTGGTGGTGTGCACCTGTAGTCCTAGCTACTTGGGAGGCTGAGGTGAGAGAATCGCTTGAACCCGGGAGGTGGAAGTTGCAGTGAGCTGAGATTGTACCACTGTACTCCAGCCTGGGTGACAGAGCAAGAATCCATCTCAAAACAAACAAATAAACAAAACAAAAATTAGCTGGGTGTGAAGATCTGTGCCTGTAATCCCAGATACTCAGGAGGCTGAGGCAGGAGAATCGCTTGAACCTGTGAAGTGGAGGTTGCAGTGAGCCAAGATGGCACCACTGCACTCCAGCCTGGGCGACACAGCGAGACTCTGTCTCAAAAAAAAAAAAAAAAAAAAGCAAGTCACAAAAGATCACATACGGTTTGATTCCATTTATCTGAAAATGCCCAAAATAATCTATAGAGGCAGAAAGCAGATCAGTGGTTTCCAGGAGCTGGGTGAAGGGGAGAAAATGGCAAAGTGATTGCTAATGGGTATGAGATTTCTTTTTGGGGTGATAAAAATGTTCTTTCTAAATCAGATAGTAGTGATAGTGTATAACTTTGTGAATATACTAAAAAATTATTGAGGCCGGGCACAGTGGCTCACACTTGTAATCCCAGCACTTTGGGAGGCCAAGGCAGGTGGATCACCTGAGGTCAGGAGATTGAGACCAGCCTGACCAACATATAGAAACCCTGTCTCTACTAAAAATACAAAACTTAGCTGGGTGTGGTGGTGGACGCCTGTAGTCCTAGCTACTTGGGAGGCTGAGGTGGGAGAATCGCTTGAACCCGGGAGGTGGAAGTTGCAGTGAGCTGACATTGTACCACTGCACTCCAGCCTGGGTGACTGAGTGAGACCCTGTCTCAAAAAATAAATAAATAAAAATTTAAATTAAAAAAAAGCCTTAGGAGTACACAAGGCTTATTGAGAGTGGGGGAAAAAAACCCAAAACCAATAACAGGCGTGGTGGCGCATGCCTGTATGTAATGCTAGCTACTCAAGAGGCTGAAGCAGGACCATCACTTGGGCCCAGGAATTTGACACCATTCTGGGCAACAAAGTAAGACCCTGTCTCTACAAAAAAATTTTTAAAAATTAGCTGGGCATGGCAGTGCATGCCTGTGTAGTCCCAGCTACTCAGGATGCTGAGGTGGGAGGATGGCTTGAGCCCAGGAGTTTGAAGCTGCAGTGAGTGACATGCACTGAGCTGCAGTGTCATCACGTGACAGAGTGAGATGCTGTCTCTTAAAAACAAACCAACTCAACCAAACAAACCCACAAAGAAGGCCCTGGTGATGACAGTCCAGGGTGGGGGAGTCAGTGTGTGGAAGAGAGGCTCTCTAGGATGTGTCCTGACACCATTTGAAACATGGGGACCATACCCACCTGGCCCTCAGGTAGTAGAGCAGGTGGTAGCCAATCTTGGGCTGCTTCTGATATAGCTCGGAGAGAAGGTCTAGAAGCAGAGAGAAGCTGCTGTTGTCTTCCTGCATCTGACATAGGTTCCTGGAGGTGGGGCATGGGAGGAGAGGAACAGAGCTTTACCCAGGGCAGACTCTCCCATGGAGTTTCTCGGGTGGCATGGGCTGTCTGTGCCCACAGCATATGTCCTCCTCCCTGGAAAGGGAGTCCCATTACCCCAGGACAGGAGCACATGTGTGTGCTGTCAGGGAGGATGGAGGGCAGAACAGTATCTCCTATAGCTGCGTGCTTACCTAAATATTAGGTACAGAGGCTTTCCTACAGACTCCTCCAGGGACCTACAAGAAGAGGGTTATATTTGAGAATCCATGTGAAGGGGGCTGCTGGCACATATGGAGGACCAGCTGGAGGCTAGATGCCAGCCTGCTCCTTCCCTACCCAAAGGGCAAACTTCCTGCTGCTCCGCAGGCTTGGTAACAGAGAAAACAGGTTCCTAACATGGGACTACACTCTTGCCCTTTGGAGACAGGCTCCAGGCCAGGGTCCGATCACACCTAATTCAGCAGATTAGAGTTACTGGGCCCAGCAGCAAGGGCTGGAAGCATGAGGAGGGGATGTTAGTCCACCTCCCCAGTACGCACGGTGTTCAGCAGGTAAAAATAAGCTCTTGTTTAAATGAGTTGGTACATGTGAGAATAAAAACACCAAGTGAACAGATTTTTCTCAAGTCTACAGTAAGGGGTCTCTTGGACTCAGGCTGTAAGAGCACCCTCTGGCTCCTGAGGCTTTGGAGTGAGGGAAAATGAGCCTTACTCCTCAGTAATCTCCTCGGGCAGGACCTCCCCTCGAAAGTGGGCCTTGAAGAGCTCCTGTAGGCAGGAAGCAAGGACAGACAGCTGCTCCGAGTCAAAGTCTTCCTGGGTGATGAGACAAGGGAGGGAGAATCACTACCTACACCCAAGCCCTCCTGCCCCCACGATCCCAGTCTTGGAACTCATCTGCTTCCACCTCCAGGATCAGCAAGCTCCCCTCCCCACTATAAGAGGGACTCATCTAGGCGAGGGAAAAAGTGAGTTGGCTTCCCTGGGAGACGTGTAAGCTAAGCAGGCTAGGCTGCTTCCTCCCTAAGGGGTTGGGTTCCTCCTCACCTCCAGGACCTGGTCCACAATTTCCTGCATGACCTCACACTGGGCCTCCGTATCACTGCAGGACAGAAATGAGAGGAAATCCCAAGGACATAAATGATAGCAGAGGGCAGGACACACACCCAGAACAGTGCACAAGCACACTCACATGCACAGAGACAAAACAAAGGAGCTCTGTGTAAAATCCCAGCTTGGATGGGGAATCTTTAGGGCAGAATTGGCTGCTCTCTGGGCAGAGACCCAAAGAAAAGGAAAATCCCCACCAATCCTGCTTTGGTTCTCAGAGGTTCTTCTCCAAGAATCTGCAGAGTGGGAACTCAAGGTGTTACAGAATGAGGCTGCCCCACTCCCAGCTCATACTCCCTAACGTAAACTGCAGAATAACTACCTCATGAAGCTTCAGCTACTTCTCCACACACTCCTATCATGTTTGCCTCCAACCCCCATCTCCTGCTATACCCATTAAGCACCAGGTAGACAGCCTGGGGCTGAACCTCCTGAAGTTGAGAACAGGGTCTGTACCCACCTCCCCTTCTGTAGCTGGAGTACTTTGTCCCTCAGGGACTCATCCAACTGGTCAAGGTAAGGGGTGATATCAACTGGCTCCTCCACAACTGTCTCCTTGATAGGGTGGAAGCGAAACTCCCTCTTCTTTCCTAAAGGGAGTGATTTGGGAAAGAGGTCAGTTTGCCCAAATGCCAGCAACAGAGACAGTCCCCTCAACCACTTATCCCCTTCCTCACATGCCCTAAGTGTGCACCTGTTTCCTCAATGCTGTGTGAGTGCCTGAAGCATCTCCCTGAATGTGCACATGTACTAGCTCTTACAAGCAAACAAGGGCAGGAACCACTTCTTTTTTCCTTCCTGCCTTGAGTGTTAAGTGCAGGGCTCTGCATTCTGGAGTCTCATCCAGACACCCTGTGAACAAAACTTTAACTCACAGGAATAAGGGTGACAGGAAGAGTGCAGAGAGGCTGCTTCTGGGAACTGGTCCTCTCAGGGCTGACACAACCCTCAACTAGCCCTTGCTGATGGCCTCACCTTTGCTGTTGAGATCCTCTTCATCGTCACTGAAGGCTGCCTCTGCATTGTCATAGCAACTCTCATCCTTATCCGACATATGGTTGTCCATCTCCATGGAAACTGGCTCCTCAATTTTGACTTGGGAGTAAAAAAAGATAAGGCATTAAATGGCCTCCTGGGTCCTCTAACATGCTCCATGCTTCTAGGAAGGGAGAATGGAGGGCAGGTGAGAGAATAAGGAGTTTATCATCTAAATGGAATACTGGCCCTGGAAGGACAAACCTCTTGACAAACCTCTTGTCCTCACAACCCTCCATGACCTGTGGAGGGATGTTGCCAGGAATAAGAGCAACACAGGACATGACTCCTCTATGCTCAGCTCATTAGGGTTGGTAATTAGAGTAAGATCAGGGACAGTCCCAAGTGCTAGTCTCACTCTTGTCGCCTGGGCTGGAGTGCAGTGGCGCCATCTCAGCTCACTGCAACCTCCGCCTCCCAGGTTCACGCAATTCTCATGTCTCAGCCTTTGAGTGGCTGGGACTACAGGTGCCCGCCAAATACAAATTTTTTTGTATTTTAGTAGAGACGGAGTTTCATGATGTTGGCCAGGCTGGTCTTGAACTCCTGACCTCAAGTGATCTGCCTGCCTCAGCCTCCCAAAGTACTGGGATTACAGGCATGAGCCACCATGCCCAGCCTCCAAGTGCCCTTTAATTTAAAACCAAGTTGGAAAATACTACTGGACTTAGACCCTTATCCCAAAACAAAGTGTGTATGTGTGGTAAGGAGATGGCAGTTGAATTGGGAGCAAGGTTTGAGGCCCAACATGACAAACTGTCATCAGAGGCCAGGGCCTAGAGCTTGGAAGAGAGAAGAGATGGGCAAGTTAAAGTGAGATAAATATTGTGAATATTACATGAAAGCCTTCCAACTACTGAGCAGGAGTTACTAAGAGTTAAGAGAACAAGAAAGATGAGCAAGTCAAATAAGATTAGATGAAGCAAGAGAATCAAAACAGACAACACAAAAATGAATAAAAAAGATAAACTGAGGAAGGAAAAACTGTGATGGACAGTGTCATGGAAGTAGAGAACTGTGTGGGACATCCTGAAAGGGGCTCTGGCCTGAAGGCCTGGTTGTCTTGCCCCTCTTTTGACACAGGTGATGGAATGGGAGGGCCTCATACCTTCCACAGGTGGGGAGGGTGAGCTGCAGAACTCAGGAAATTTCTCCCTCAGCATTGCCCGCAGCTCCTTATCCAACTTAGGGTTGTCAAACAGGGGAGCCAGGTGTCTAAACGGGGAACATGATGAAGGTCAATATCAGAGCTTCTCTTATTTTTATTTTTATTTTTTTTGAGACAGAGTGTCACTCTCATCACCTAGGCTGGAGTGCAGTGGCACAATCTTGGCTCACTGCAACCTCCACCTCCCGGATTCAAGCGATTCTTGTGCCTCGGCCTCTCAAGTAGCTGGGATTACAGATGTGCACCATCACACCTGGCTAATTTTTGTATTTTTAGTAGACATGGGGTTTCGCCATGTTGGCCAGGCAGGTCTCAAATTCCTAACCTCAGGTGATCTGCCCGCCTTGGCCTCCCAAAGTGCTGGGATTACAGGCATGAGCCACTGTGTCTCGCCAGAGCTTCTCATTTCTAACTCAACATGGAGTTGAGATAGGTCTAAGCCCAATCAGTATAACTGGACCATACTCAGATCCCTGAAGGGGGTCAACAGGGAACATGAAGGCATTTGAAGACCTTTGTAATACGATGGCAGGAGAGAAATTCCTCTAAGAGCCAAGAAGACATATGCCCAGAAGTCTGAGGTAGAGCCAATACTTTTTACACCTGTCAGAGAAAAGGGCCAGCAGTGCTATGGCAACATTTGGATATACCTGGACCTAATGAAAAATGGGAAAACAATCTCCTTCCCCCACTAAATTCCTTACGCCAAGACCCGTTTCTCCACAATGTGATTGAGGGAGGAAAAGACACCCTGCCGCACGTGGCCCTCCAATGGTGGATAGAAGTTGGGAATGATCTGGAAGGGAAGAAGGAGGGGAAAAATGAGTACAGGACTCCATCCAGAGGCTTCCGCTGAATTAGATCTGAAAAGCTGCTTTGGTTTTGATCGGGGGACACTGGGGAGTATGGCTGCAGAGAGAACTGGACTTCCTGACCATTCCAGGCCACTCAAATGAGATATTCTTACTGGACCTGGCTGCTCCCCAAGGAAACCAGATTCTACCTTGAGTCACCATCCCTGTGATTGAGAAACCCCACAGAAAATGGGAAGATCCAACTGCAGACAGTGGAATATGGAAGGGAAGCATTTATTAACTTGGGGGATAGGACCTATGACCATTTCTGCTCTCAGTTAAAGCATACCGAGAAGACCCATTCACTGGGAGATTAGGGGAGATACACTTAATTCTGCTCATCCAGGCATGGGGAGAAAAGAGAGCTCTAACACTTACGCGGCACATGAAGTCCAGGAGTGTGGCAGTGATGGCTGGGTGGGGCTTCATGGAGTGGTGCATGACCAGGATGGCTGGTTCTGGAGGATGTGAAATTAAAGAGCCCCTCACATCAGTCAGTCTCTTTTTTTCCTTTTTTTTTTTTTTTTGAGACAGAGTCTTGCTCTGTCACCCAGGCTGGAGTGCAAGCGGTACAATCTCAGCTCACTGAAGCCTCCGCCTCCCAGGTTCAAGCGAATCTCATGCCTCAACCTCCCCAGCAGCTGGAATTACAGGTGCACGCCACCACGCCAGGCTAAAGTCAGTCTGTTTCTATCTCCATAAAATGGGATGTCAATATACATGAATGGCTCTGGGAAGTGCTATGTCTACTCCCCCCATTTCCACTGAACAGACCCAAGAGCAGACAGGCCCCGAAACAGCTTGTAGCCCTGATTTCCCTTCTTGTTCCCAGCATTCAGCTTGGAGAAGGGAAGTAATAGGTGAGGAGAAGCAGGACATGGTACAGCCTTTTCCTTTGCCCATGCCCTCCCCTCCTGAAGACCATGCATCAGACTGTGGGGAGGAGGTACAGTGATGGCTTAGCCTTATCAAAGCAATTCTCTTTCTAGGTCGAGGGAAAACTAATGAGGAACAACACAGCTGCTCCCAGATAAACTGCCTCCACTCCACGGTGCCCTGAGATTTATGACTGCTATCACTAAGGAAGGCAGTGGGGGCTTAGGGGGGTGGGGAAGTGGAGCTGCCTGGTCTTGGTCACATACCTATGTTCATAATGCTATCCTTGTCTGGACTAAAGAACAGCCAGTCGTAAAACAAAGCCAGCTTGGCATTGGAGGCAGCGACATTTGACTGGAAAAGAGAGGAGAGAAACAGAGGGCTAGTTTCATCAATCACCTCCCTCCATTTCAGAGTCCCAAGACAGATTCCAGGGCCCACTTGGCTTTTTTATCTATGAAATTCAGTTCCTAGTGAAACAAGGTGAAATGCTCACCCCCCTTGTGTTGTGTATGAGTGAATACTCTGTGGTCTTAACCAAGAGGACAGAGGACAGGGATTGGGCCAGCTATCCCCCCAACCTTTTTTTTTTTTTCCAGACAGGGTCTTGCTCTGTTGCCCAGGCTGTAGTGCAGTGGCATGATCTCAGCTCACTGCAACCTCCACTGCCCAGGCTCAAGAGATCCTCTCACCTCAGCCTGGGACTACAGGCATGCACCACCTCACCTGGCTCATTTTTCTATTTTTTTGTAGAGATGAGGGTCTTGCCATGTCACCCAGGCTGGAGCGCAGTGGCATGATCACAGCTCACTGCAACCTTGACCTCTTAGGCTCGGGTCATCCTCCCAACCTCAGCCTCCTGGGTAGCTGGGACTACAGGAGCACACTACCATGCCTGGCTTTATGTTTTGTTTTGTTTTGGTAGAAATGGGTTTTTGCCATGTTGCCCAGGCTGGTCTCGAACTCTTGGGCTCAAGTTATCCTCCCACCTCAGCCTCCCAAAGTGTTGGGATTACAGGCGTGAGCCACCATGCCTGGCCAGGCCTGGGTTCTTTTCTTTTTGTTGTTGAGACAGGGTCTGACTCTGTCACCCAGGCTGGAGTGCAGTGGCAAGATCTCAGCTCACTGCAACCTCTACCTCCCAGGCTCAAGCGGTCCTCTCACCTCAGCCTGGGACTACAGCCGCACACCAATACACTTGGCTAATTTTTGTATTTTTTTGTAGAGATGGGGGTCTTGCCACGTTGCCCAAGCTGGTCTCAAACTCCTGAGTTCAAGCAACCTCAACCTCCCAAAGTGCTGGGATTACAGGCGTGAGCCACCATGCTCGGCAGGCCTGGGTTCTTGATACATCCAGCAGTTCATATCTCTGATTCCCATAAGTGACAATGCTTGGACTCAGAAGTCCACTCATCACCCCTGAGCTGAGGCAACAGTCAGACTAGTACCCCGTGGCTGCCCTTTCTTGGCTCTCCAGGCACATTCCTGAAGAAGAGACCCCCACCCCTCCAGGAATAGCCTGTTGTCATATCTGAATCAGCACATTCCAAGGACCCAGTCAAATGGGGGAGGAGGAACCCTGTTGGAAGAGGTCAGGGGGGCAGCCAGATGCCAGAGAATGGATAGTTTCCCACCCGAGACACAGAGAGGAAAACATTTGAAAGGAAATGCCTCCACTGCAGATTTGCTGCATTTACAGAAGGGAAGTAGACAAAGCTGATGCCAAAAAGGCATGGTGGTGAGGGTCTAAAGAATGCAAGCTCTGAATCTGAGCAAGAAACAGTTAAGAGGAATAGCTGTATATGGTTTCTGGAAGCAAAAATGAAAAAGGCAGGGATGCTCCAGAAACCCAGGCTTTTGGGGGTTGGCAGTAATGGGGGAGATTAACCTGTTCAATCTCAAACCCAGATGGAAAATAATGAGTGTAAGTAAATTTCAAGAAACACAAAGGGAAGTGAAGGCGGAGACACTCTGGAAAACCAGAGTGAAAGAAGGGCCCTTAGGGGTCAAGTGGCCCTGGTCAGGAAGAAGAATGGAAATATGAGAACACCATGGAAGAGGCACCCTTCACCACCCAGTATCTTTTGCCCTCACCGTGCACGTTGTCAGGAGCCAACCAATGATGGCCCACCGGGGCAAGATATCTGAACTCAGTACTTCATTAGAAGGGTGGACTACTCCACAGATGTAGCGAATGAGGTCACAGCGCAGAGACTGACTATCTGGAGTTGACAGGTACTGGCGCTGGAACCAATCTTGGTATCGCTTTTGTTGACCAAATCGCACCTGGGGAAAGGGGAAGCAAGAAAAAGAACTTAGAAGACAGTGTGGGGTCCTTGGCCAGAGGAAAACGAGCACCACTTAACTCTAGGTTTGCCCTAGACCTCCATTTCTCCACAATTGATTCATTAGTTCATACTGTCTCGTAAGTCTCCCCTCCTTTAGGAGAACGTCTTGATTAAAAAAAAAAAAAATGCTGAAAATTTCTAGCTTGCCCTGCATTCTAATGTTACAGTCATTCTTGCCACTGACCTCAGGCTACATTTACCCACAACTGCAACTTCAGTCCATTTTTTGGCTCTTTACTCCTTGTACTGGTCACTGACTCTCCAGTCAGAAGTATAATCTTTTCTCATTTTCTTGAGCCAATGGTGAACAGCAAGAAATGTTCTTCAAGAGTAAGAGCTGGGTCTGTTCACCACTCAACATCAACTGAGAATTTCCTGGTGCTGACCTAACAGGACCATTATCCAAAGCCTAGACTCTCCAAACCTTCTTGTGGAAAGTTTTTCCTCAAACAGACCCTAAGTGATCACAAATAGTAAAACTAAATAAGGAAAAGGATCTGGTTTCCCTCTTCTTATACTCCCCCCTCTGTCAGAAGAAATCAACCAAGATAGAGCAAAAAGGTAAAAAAACAAACAAAAAGATACTTCCAGACCAACACCATCCAACAGAATTTTCAGCAATGATGGTTGCTATTGTGCATGTGAAATGCAGCTATTGTAACTGAGATATCGAATTATTATTATTATTTTTTTTTTGAGACAGAGTTTCACTCTTGTTGCCCAGGCTGGAGTGCAATGGCGCGATCTCAGTTCACTACGACCTCTGCCTCCCAGGTTCAAGCGATTCTCCTGCCTCAGCCTCCCAAGTAGTTGGGATTACAGGCACATGCCACCATGCCTGGCTAATTTTTGTATTTTTAGTAGAGACAGGGTTTCACCATGTTGGTCAGGCTGGTCTTGAACTCCTGATCTCAAGTGATCCACCCGCCTTGGCCTCCCAAAGTACTGAGATTACAGGCGTGAGCCACCGCACTTGGCCCCAATTATTATTTTTTAAGAGACAGGGTCTCATTGATGGGAGGATTGCTTGAGCCCAGGGTGGTCTCTAACTCCTGGGTTCAAGCAATCCTCCCACCTCAGCCTCCTGAGAAGCTGGGATTACAGGCACATGCCACTGCACCAGGCTCTGAATTTTTTTGTTGTTTGAGATGGAATCTCGTTCTGTTGCCCAGGCTGGAGTGCAGTGGCACGATCTCAGCTCACTGTAACCTCTGCCTCCTGGGTCTGGGTTCAAGTGATTCTCCTGCCTCAGCCTCCTGAGTAGCTACCACCACACCCAGCTAATTTTTGTATTTTTTGTAGAGACACGGTTTCATCATGTTGCCTGGCTAGTCTTGAACTCCTGACCTCAAGTGTTCCCACCAGCCTCAGCCTCCCAAAGTGCTGGGATTGTAGATGTGAGCCACAGCGCCCAGCTGTGAATTTTTAATTTTAACTCATTTTAATTAACTTAATATATATATATATTTTTTGAGACAGCGTTTCACTCTGTCGCCCAGGCTGGAGTGCAGTGGCGCGATCTTGGCTTACCGCAACCTCTGCCTCCTGGGTTCAAGTGATTCTCCTGCCTCAGCCTCCCAAGTAGCTGGGATTACAGGAGTGTGCCACCACGCCCAGCGAAATGTTTGTAGTTTTAGTAGACATGGGGTTTCACCATATTGGACAGGCTCGTCCCAAACTCCTGATCTCAAGTGATCTGCCCACCTTGGCCTCCCAAAGTGCTGGGATTACAGGCATAAGCCACTGCGCCCAGCCAAGAATTTTTATCATACCTAGTCCTGCAGACTAACTTAATTTAAATGGCAACACATGGCTGGTGGCTACCACACAGTACAACACAGACCTGGACAATTATTCTGGGTGACTTGGGAAAGCTGATTAGGAAAGTAGTTCTCAACAGCCAGACTGGCCGCAGAGGAATGGCCAGGGAAGTCTGCTAAAAACAGATTCTAGCTGGGTGCAGTGGCTCACACCTGTAATCCCAGCACTTTGGGAGGCTGAGGCAGGTGGATCACCTGAGGTCGGAAGTTCGAGACCAGCCTGACCAACATGGAAAAATCCCGTCTCTACTAAAAATACAAAATTTTGGCCGGGTGCTGTGGCTCATGCCTATAATCCCAGCACTTTGGGAGGCCAAGGTGGGTGGATCACGAGGTCAGGAGATCGAGACCATCATGGCCAACATGGTGAAACCCCGTCTCTACTAAAAATACAAAAATTAGCTGGGCGTGGTGGCATGCGCCTGTAGTCCCAGCTACCTGGGAGGCTAAGGCAGGAGAATTGCTTGAACCCGGGAGGCAGAGATTGCCGTGAGCCAAGATCATGCCACTGCACTCCAGCCTGGGAGACAGAGCGAGACTCTGTCTAAAAAAATAAATAAATAAATAAAAAATAATAAAAAATAAAAAATAAAAATAAAAATAAAAATACAAAATTTGCCAGGTGTAGTGCATGCCTGTAATACTAGCTTCTCGGGAGGTTGAGGCAGGAGAATCGCTTGAACCCAAGAGGCGGAGGCTGCAGTGAGCCAAGATCGCGCCACTGCACTCTAGCCTGGGCAACAAGAACGAAACTCCATCTCAAAATACAAACAAATAAAACCCCAAAAAACCCCACAAATTCCTTCAAATTATCTGGGAGAGTGGGATCCAGGAAGCTGCATCTTTAACATGCTCAAGTAATTCTGCCATTATTCAGTCAAGTCTGGAAACATACATAGCTTTCTTCCTGAGACCTCATGGTTCTCCTGGAGCAATCATGGGTTTCTTAGCGTGAACACTTTCACTCTCCCCTTTATAGAACATTTCACACTTGTAAATGATACTAGTATTTCTATATAATTATTGGTTTAGTGACTACTTTAGATAAACTAAAAGCTTCACAAGAGCTGGAACTATCTCTCTTATTCGACAGTGTACCCCCAATCCTTAGCACCATGCTTAATGTATAGGCATAGAATGAATAAAGGACAAAGAAGCCAGTAGCCAGGTAGATCAGGTACGATCATTTAGCCACCATTCTACTGGTTAGTAAACAATGGTAACAGCTCCACAGATCGAAGCAAGAAGCCCAGCCAGCGTGTGACCTCTTCTCTTGCTGCAACACCTTAGCTTACCCGGGATGTCATGAAGAGGAGTTTAGTCTCCATGTCTGGGGTTAGACGACATGCTAGGAATTTTCGGGATGTTCTTGACTGAAGAAGCTGTAGGATACCTGAATCAAATGTGGAAGGGAAGAGAAAAGAGGAAGCCTGAGGACCAGAAAGAATGAAAAGCACGTTGGGAACCTGGGCCAGGTACTGATGGCCAGTAGTCTTGCTCACGGAGAAATTCCAAGACAAGACCAAGGGAGGTCAAGCACAGGTGGGGATTCCAACCAGCACTTACATGTTCTGCTCCAAACAACCACTATCCCCAGGACCCAGCTATATTACTTCCTGTCTTCTGCTGGTCTTCTAGAGCCTTCTACCCACATGATTCCCACTGGTAACAGATGGGAAAGTTAAGGGAAAAATATGGGAAACCCTGGCTGCTCTTCCTGCTCCTGATGATCCCATCCTTGGGTCCTGGAATCAATGTTATTTGTGGCATGAGCATAAGCCCTGGAGTCAGAAACATGTGGATCCAGATCCTATTGTAGCTCATAGCATGATTACTGGTTTTTCACACTCATGCGTGAGATGTGCCTCCCTCAAACCTTGTTACCATGTCCCCACATTACCTGCCTGACATGAGGGAACAAAAATAATTTAAAAGGCCAGGCATGGTGGCTCACACCTGTAATCCTAGCACCTTGGGAGGCTGAGGCAGGTGGATCCCTTGAGCCTACGAGTTCAAGACCAGCCTTGGCAACACGGTGACACCCCATCTTAAAAAAAAGAAAAAAAAAGAAAAAAAAAAAAGAGGCCGGTGTGGTGGCTCACACCTGTAATCTTAGCACTTTGGGAGGCAAAGGCGGGTGGATTGCTTGAGGTCAGGAGTTCAAGACCAGCCTGGCCAACATGGTGAAACTCCATCGCTACAAAAATACAACATTTACCTGGGCATGATGGCGGATGCCTGTAATCCCAGCTACCTGGGAGGCTGAGGTGGGAGAATCACTTGAACCCAGGAGGCGGAGGTTGCAGTGAGCTGAGATCACGCTACTGCACTCCAGCCTGAGGGACAGAGCAAGACTCCAAAAAAAAAAAAAAAAAAAAAAAAAAAAAGACCTGGATCAAAATCCTGTCTCTGTCACCTAACCTACCAGCTGTACAGCCTTGGGCAAATTACTTAATCTCCTTACACCTCAGTTTCTTTTCTTTTCTTTTTTTTGGGGGGGGATGTCGTCTCACTCTGTCGCCAGGCTAGAGTGCAGTGGCGCGATCTCAGCTCACTGCAACCTCCACCTCCTGGGTTCAAGCGATTCTCTTGCCTCAGCCTCCCGAGTAGCTGGGAATACAGGCATGTGCCACCATGCCCAGCTAATTTTTGTATTTTTAGTAGAGACAGGGTTTCACCATGTTGCCCAGGATGGTCTTGATCTCTTGACCCCATGATCCGCCACCTCGGCCTCCCAAAGTGCTGGGATTACAGGTGTGAGCCACCGTGCCCGGCCTCAAACCTCAGTTTCTTTATGTATAAATGTAGAAACTAAAATACTCACAGGGCTGTCCAGAAGATTAAATGAGGTAACACATGTTTGTCTAACACAGTGGAGGCACTTAAAGCAATGAAATAGATGTTCAATATAAAAGTACTATAATTTCCAGCACTTTCTTCTTTCCTGACTTCCCAGGTCCTGGACAACTGCCTTCAGAGTGAGTGTGTGTGTGTGTGTGTGTGTGTGTGTGTGTGTGTGTGTAGGAGGGGAGGGAGTATGCGCATGATCACAAGCACATGTGTGTTGAGGTGGGGTGGGAAGCAAAGCTGTAGTTATTGTTCAGATCATAGCAGGACCTGGGAAAGGGAAAGGGATATAAAAAGGACCTTGTCAGGGGGGAGCCCGCACATGGAGACTCCCTCCTCCAAAGTGGATTTTGCCCAAGCTGGATCCTTGGAATTCGAGGCAAGACTGTTCCCAGGGAGGAGCCTTCTCTTACAGGACTAATTCCAGCCCTCTACTGACTCAGTCTCACGAGTTGACCTCTGACTCCCCTGCTAGACTCCGTGAAGCTGAACACTGGCCACTGGCTCACCTCCTGAGCCAAGGAGCTGCCGGGAAGAGGGGAGGAGGACTACAGTTCTCTGTCCCACTTTTTTCTTAGTAGTAATGTGGCAGCTGGAGTCTGCCAAGTAGGGGCTGTCTAGGAACTACATGAATTGTTCTGTACCTCTGCTATCCGCAGTTGTACTTGGCAAAGCTTGCCCTGTCCCAAGCTTCCTAAATCTGACTGCCGAAGACTCGCCTATCCACCAACCTCTACCTTCTTGATTCAAGCAAGACATACACATTGAACTCCCAGCTCTCAAAGACAGGATGCCTAAGACCCTACTTACCTGTGAACTGAGGACTCAACGCCTGAGGATTATGGATAATATCTTTCCAAAGCAGTTCAAATTCTGGTATCCTAGCAACATTCTGAAGTAGTCTTACGAGATCCCGACCAATCATCAGACATTCCATGAACTTGATAGGGAAGAGGAAGTGGGGGACAGGAAAGAGAATAAAAACATGGATTGTTTACCTGCTGGAGGGAGGACAAAGGAACAACATGTTCTAGGGAGGGAAGGAAAGAGGGTTGAAGAAACTATATGATTTCTTTTGGAACCAAAGGATTGGCTCCTAGCTGTTCAGGGGAAGAGAGCCGGAAGCTGGGGACTGATATCAAGGATGAGAGGTTAGTGGGAAGTGCTGAAGCCCTGCTGGCTTTCACATTAATCTACCTCCCTCTCCACCCAGAACTGTTTCAATCCAGTTCAAGGAAGATTAAAGTTTCAAAACGATGGGACTGGCAAGTTGAGCCCCAGAAACCCTAACCTCATACTCATTTTGTCTAACAAAATTCTGCAGTATCTAATTCTGTGGGTCCAACTCTGTGGTAGAAATGTCTATTATCTGTGTAGTCTAAATGAAACCCATTAGCAACATGTAGCTAATGCAACTAGAGAAGTGAATTTTAACTTTTTATCTAACATTAATTTTAGGCTGGGCTCACGCCTATAATCCCAACACTTTGGGAGACTGAGGTGGGAGGATCACTTGAGGCCAGGAGTTTGAGATTAGCCTGGGCAACAAAGCAAGGCTCAGTATCTACAAAAAGAAAAAGTAAAAAAAAGTTTAATTGCCACATGGGAGGTCTGATAGAGGACAATTCATAATCTCACTAGACCATGGGAATTACCCAGGAGAGTAGGTGGGGGACCGTGTCATGGTAGGCACACAAGGACAGTTTATGTCTGTGGTGTACAACAGTATCCTTGAAGCTGACCTGGGAAATCCCAAAGATGCCAGCTTAACAGGTAGCATTTCTAAGAATTAGGGATGTTTTACACTAACTCCCCCTCCTTTCTACCCTCATCTGTTGACGAATGATGGAAAACACCAGATCTTGACGCACCTTCATCTCTAACAAGGTATTTCTGACTCCACTGCATAAACCTCCAGAGGTATCTTAGCCTGAGTCTCACTTCCCCACATTATTTTTGTCCTGTTCCCTCACCCGTTCCCGAAGCAGTGAGATGCAGAAGTCTACTTCCTTCTGTCGCAGGGCCTGGAGCTGGGCAGTCCCATGGTGGTCCACGATGAGGCGGAGGTACGTGTAAACAGCCATGGCAATGAGGATGCTGCTCTTCAGGACCCACTCCCTGCAGGGAGGAAACACACTGGCTCCTATGCTCTGTCTAGAACTCTTCACCCTCCCAATTCACCCTTCCTGGGCTTGGCTACAGTGCCTCAGAAATAATTGATGATTTGTCACTGAGAGTAAATGCTTTGATTTTTTGCTTGCTCACTCACGCTAGTATCTATCTTGGACTATCAACTGGCTAAGCTACGGACAGTTTCCTAATTTTCTCTTCCAAGTGCCTATAAAGATAAGTGCCAAATGAAAGCAATCTCTTTTTACCACCTAACTACTTAGCTTCCAAGAAAATAACTCTCTTTGTTGACTCATTCATTCAAACATTTACTGAGTGCCTATCATGTGCCAAGCAACATGTGAGGCACTAGGGACAGAATTGAGCCACAGTATCTACCCAGGTCAGACTATGGGGAAAAGCTGGGTAAGTGTCCCTAAGTCAGCGGTTCTTAAGTGTGGTGCAAGAACATGTGGGGACTGCCAAGACCCTTTCAGGACCTGGAGTTTTGAGAACATACTGTGCTAGATCAGTCTGCTTATCATTAGCAGCTCACCATGCCACAAACCTTTCCCTGGCTCTATCTAGTCACTGATACACAAAGAGTCCCCACTCCCACACAATGAGTCACCTGTCCTGAATCACAACCTGAAAAAAAGAACGCCATTTTGGGTGGCAAACTCCTTTTCCCATGAGTTTCAGAATATCCCTGAGGAAAAAGGGGGTAATGAAAGATTTGTTCCCAGTTGCTTTAAAAGCAGTAGAGAGAAAGACACAGTGGGGATATTCCTAAAACTCTAATCCTGTCTCTAAGTGACAAAATTGAGACGCTGTCTCCTCCCAGCAAACAATTTGTAATGGCTTTGGCACCCCTGTTGGAGGGCAGGGAACTGCAGGAAGATGACATGGTGTTTAATTAGTCCAAGCAGGCCACATCCTGATTCCGGAAAACTACTCAAGCCACCTAATTAAAAGACTCTGCGGCCTTTTCTTTTCACAGAATGGATGCACTAGCCAAGGTTACCGGGGAACGTTTCCTCCCCTACCTGCTACCTTTTAACTCCACAACCCTAGAAACATTTGGAAGGGAGTGAGAAGGAGGGTGTAGGAGAGGACACAGTTTTAAATTTCTAGGTATTGACTTTCACCAAAAGATGTAAGTTTTTTGGAGGGTAGAAAACAGGGCAGTTATCTGGCTGTTATCTGATGCCTGTACAGGAGATTCAGCTTTAAGGTATGGGGACAGGACATATTTGGCACTAGGAACAAAATAAGAAAAATCATTTTAGAAAGACTGCTAGCAAAGGTAACAAAATTACCTGAATCCTGGAATGGCATAATAAAGAGAAAGAAAGAGTTGAAAGGCCCCGTGACCCAGGACAGTAAAAGGGAACAAAGACCTAGGAAAAGCAGAGAGCTGGTAAGAAGAGACTGTTAGGATCTCACGTGCTAGTGCAATGGCACCAATAACAGAAGTGGCTCCAGGCCCAGATGTGGCAGCACATCCGTGCCCAGAGCACTAGGTGGCACTGCACAGCAGACAGGGCAGGGCTCTCAGACCAGGGCAGGGCTCTCAGACCTGGGCAGAGCACAGCACACAGCCATCTCTTTCACAAGTGTGAATGTTGGGAGGAGGTCCATTCTTCTGAACTATAGATAGTATGGACACTATTAGCCCTCTCAATCATTTGACTACTATGGTATCCAGAAAAGAGACTCAGAAGTCAAGCAAGAGGAAGACTGAAACCAAGGGGAAAGCCTCACCTCCAAAGAAGTTCAGATGTGGAACAGCCCTCATAAAATTTCTGGCCCTTTATTTTGATGGATAAGGGAAAGAATCAGCCAGAAAGCCCGATATGTACCCCCGATGCACTCTCTACCACTGGAGCCTCCAAACCCTATATGCAAACTCCAGCAGGATTCACTAATCTCTATTACCTGCTCCACCCCAACTGCCCCCTGTGCCACTTCAAAAAGAGCATGGGTTGGATGGAGAAGCTTGGAGGGGAGAAAAGGATACCTGCCAGGCGTGGGTGTTTGGCTGGCCCAACTCTACTGAGCTCATTCCTCCCCAACTTCCCCCTAAGATAAACATTCCAAGGAGGTCTGGATCAAAAATAAACCCTTATCAGATGAAGCCAGTTTTTCTGGGCTATGCGATATTTTGGCAAAGACCTCTTTCCCACTCCTTCATTCCTTGGGCATTAATTTCTTCACTTGCCAACAATACACTCGTCTCTCCCTCTCCTCGCCTCCCCCTCCCTAACTTAAGGTGTTCTTGGGCCACACAATCCTTTCATCCCCATTTCCCACGCTCATACTCCTAATGGCCATTATCTGGCCTGTACCCCACCCTTTGTGGTGGACGCTACCTTTGCTCTGTCAGGATATCCAGAACACCTTCTGCCAACCAGATATTTTTGGCTGTAACATCTCCACCTGATTTCAAAAGGGGAAAAGAAGAATAGCTCCAATTAGCAAGTCAGCCAATCCAATACATCTCTTCACCCATTCTGCTGCTCCACCCTGACTGCCATCCCATCATTGCCATCCCTTCACTGCTGAGATAAACTGCCTTCTGTTCTGTCAGGCTTTAAAGTTTCACCCTTTGCCTCCAGAAAGAAGGAAAGGGAAGGTTCTGAGTTTTTCTAGAAACCAGAGCTGCTACTTTCCCACAGATTGTGAGTTGGAGTGGGAACGTTTTGGCCCTTGAAAATGAACATCTGAGAAGTAGATATAAAAAGCCCACAGTTGGCCGGGCGCGGTGGCTCACGCTTGTAATCCCAGCACTTTGGGAGGCCGAGGCGGGCGGATCACGAGGTCAGCAGATCGAGACCACGGTGAAACCCTGTCTCTACTAAAAATACAAAAAAATTAGCCGGGCGTGGTGGCGGGCGCCTGTAGTCCCAGCCACTCGGAGAGGCTGAGGCAGGAGAATGGCGGGAACCTGGGAGGCGGAGCTTGCAGTGAGCCCAGATTGCGCCACTGCACTCCAGCCTGGGTGACAGAGCGAGACTCCGTCTCAAAAAATAAAAAAAAATAATAAATAAATAAAAATAAAAAGCCCACAGTTGGAAAGAAAGGATGATATCTCAGATAGGGCCTGAGAAGTACAGGTGGCTGACAACAGCTGCAGTCTAGCAACTGGATGTCCTGAGTCCTGCACTGAGGCCCCCAACAGGCCAAGAGTTTCTTATTTCCAGGTAACAGTCTTTAGTGCTTGCTATGAAACTTCATGGGGCAGAATTAACACACAGCAATGCCAGACCAGTCTTGGGATAAGAAGTGGGGGCTGGGAGTGCCAAACAGGGAAGAAAGTGCCAGGAAAGAGGATAAAAATAGCCACAACTATGCCTTGCCCCGGGTCTCAATTAAAAAATTCAATGTTCACAAAGTCACACATCACATAGATTAAGGTTCATACACATCAAAACAGGAGCATCAGTGTTACATAAAATTTTAAAGAGGAAGCAAGCCCCAGTGGGCTAATGGTGAGGTAGTAGCAGGTCACTTTTAAACAAACACATGCAATCTTGGGAGTAGCCGCTTGAATATGCGATGGCTCAGACAGATGTCACCAATGCCAAGATGAGAATAAAACCTAAATGTCAGGGTCTGTTCTGTGACATAGTTTGTCCCTCATTCTGGCCCCAGTAAAGGGCTTAATTATTAGGGAGCAAGCGTTCAAATAATGGGGGTGGAGCCAGGGAAGATGTCTAGGTTTCTGAAAGCACAGGCACTTGGGAAAAAATTATTTGCCCTCACTTCTCTCCCCATTTCTTCCTGCTCTGAAATGATATAAAATCTCAGAGTGAAGACTGGCTAAAATAGGCCAAATATTCTGTCAAGCCCTGGGTTTAGGAGAAAAGAAAATGAGGCAAGACTTACTGCTTTAAAAGGCCCACTATGATTTTTCAGTCAATTTATTTCTACAATATATGTGGCAAGAAGATGTCTGTATCAGAAGGAAACAGCCTAAGCAATACAGGAATTCCGTCCCTTTGGCACTTAATCATTCTCCATTGTCTCTATTTAGTCTCTGGGCTCTCCTCCTTTCTTCTTTATGCTTCTGCCATCAAACTCACCTGCAATCTGCTTCATAAACGTCATACAAACACCATCGGCTCCCAGAACCCCACTCTTCACCAGTTCCCGTACCAACCACACCAACTAAAGGAAAGAGAGAAAAACAGATGAAGAGCAGGAACTGTGAGTTTGAGAAGGGAGCTAATTCAATTACAACTGAAAGGAGCACATTACAATTTAGACACACAATGATAGGGGTGTGTTAGCCCTGATTCCTCTTTCCCGTTCCTGACAGAGAGAAGATCCATCCTCTCTCTTTAAGCTGGATCCTGTCTTTTCTTTCTGGCCTTACCTGAGTACGGCAGGTATCCTGCAGCTTCAGGTACTTCTCCATAAGTATCTGGTTGATTTTATTCAGGACAATATTCATGCCATCACGACTCACCAGAGCTAAGTCCCGGTAACACTGTGAGAAGTAAAGTTTGTGATCAGCCAGCAAGCTGAGGATAAGGTCCTCACCCCACCCACAGTGGACCCCTTGCCCTCTAATCCCTTAAACTTAAATAACACCAATAAGACATCGAGTAGCAATGAAATACTTTCCATTCTGGACACTTTCTTTCCACAGGGGTCCTTCATTCCCAACCCATCCCTTGTTCTGTCACACAGAGTGGGGAAAAGGTACTGGTTATCCTTTAATGAGGAAGAAAAGCCTGCTGGGCAGCCAGGTGCAGTGGCTCACGCCTGTAATCCCAGCACTTTGGGAGGCCAAGGTGGGTGGATCACGAGGTCAGGAGATCGAGCCCATCCTGGCTAACACGGTGAAACCCCATCTCTATTAAAAATACAAAAAATTAGCCGGGCACGGTGGCGGGCACCTGTAGTCCCCGCTGCTCAGGAGGCTGAGGCAGGAGAATGGCGTGAGCCCGGGAGGCGGAGTTTGCAGTGAGCGGAGATCGCGCCACTGCACTCTAGCCTGGGTCTAGCCTGGGTGACAGAGTGAAACTCTTGTCTCGGGGGCGGGGTGGGGGAGGGGGGGAAGAAAAGCCTGCTGGGCAAGGCTCCTAGTACTATCCCTGTCCCCCCCACTTCCCCTCTTAGGAAGTATCATACTGTTTGATGCCACAGGCTGAGCAAAACCAGGTGGAGGCCATCTGCTTTTCATCTGCCAGTCAGTAAAAGGTCACTGCAAAATGGGTTTGGTTGAACAAGCCAAAAAGGATCCCAAAGAGGTTTTTAGACCAGTACTGACCCAGTCAGATACAGCAAAGGGAGTAGTAAGGGAAGAAGATCCAGGGCAGGGCCCTAGACAGTTAAGGACAGAACCAAAACTGAAATTTTTTTGAATTTTTAGTTTTTTTATACTTGGGGTCTTACTCTGTTGCCTGGGCTGGAGTGCAGTGGCATGATCATAGCTCATTGCATCTTCGAACTTCTGAGTAGCTGGCACTACAGGCATGCACCACCACGTCCAGATAATTTTTAAAACAGTTTTTTCTAGAGACAAGGTCTCGCTCTGTTCCCTAGGCTGAAATTCTTGGCCTCAAGTGATTCTCCCGCCTCGGCCTCCTGAGTAGTTGGAATTACAGGAACGAGCCACCATACCCAGTTGAACGATTTATTCTTTTCTCTGTGATGCCCTTTCCTTCTGCCACTTATTGAAAAAGGAGAGGTGCTTCAGCATACCAAATCCTGGGGGAGGTAAGGGAGGGCATGCTAATTTCTTCTGTGAGATTATTGCTTCCCTTCCCCCGCTTAGCTTTTTTTTTTTTTTCCCACTCTGTCTCTATTGTGAGACCAGACTCCTGGAGGAATACCTTAGGGGGCCTCGTTAGCAACTTCCTTAGCCTGCTGAGTTCTATCCTGTCAGGGTCTCATCAGAAAGAGTAGAAACTAGGCAGGTAGCTTCCCACAACCTCTGAAGACCAGTAGCAAGGATGGCATCAACAATAATAATCATATAGTATAGCAAGGGCTGGGTACGGTGGCTCATGCTTGTAATCCCAGCACTATTTGGGAGGCTGAGGCGGGTGGATCACCTGAGGTCAGGAGTTCGAGACCACCCTGGCCAACATGATGAAACTCCATCTCTACTAAAAATACAAAAATTAGCTAGGTGTAGTGGCACATGCCTGTAGTCCCAACTACAAGGGAGGCTGAGGCTGGAGGATCACTTGAACCCAGGAGGTGGAGGTTGCAGTTAGCCAAGATCGTACCATTGCACTCCAGCCTGGGTGACAGAGAGACCCTGTCTCAAAAAAAAAAAAAAAAAAAAGTACAGCAAGGATGTTGTTATACTATAGCAAGCAATAATACAGCAAGGATGGCATCAACAACAATGATATATATATATATATATATATTACTGCATTTGATATACGTTAACAATCTTTTAAAATAGGTACTACTTATTATAATTATTATTTTTACAGATGAGGAAATAGGCATGGAGAGCTTAAAAGTAATTTGCCCCAGATCACATAAGAGATTAGAGGAAAAACTAGGATTCAAATCCAGGCACTCCAATTCTATAATAACATGCTTAACCACCTCTTGTATCAACGTTAGAAATAACCAGAAGAGGCTGCTGGGAATAATGATAAGAGTTTGTAATAGTTTTGAGACTCTACCTTTCTCCTGTCTTGGCCTCCCAAGGCACTGGGATTATAGGCATGAGCCACTCCGTGCACCAACATTTCTAAACTCTTTCATCCTATGCATTCAAAAGAGATGTACCTCTCAGTACCATCTGCTCTCTGGCCTTGAGAGACTCCTAACAGATTAGCTATTGTCACTTCCTTCTGCCTCTATTGTCGTTAAGTCAAACCAACTGATGATGAAAATACCCACAGTTAGAGATCCTCCATGTGCCATAAACTTCATCCCCAAAAGAGAATGACTCCCTCTGGGGGATGGGTGATAGTTGGGAGACCAAAAAAACAAATAAGGAAACAAGAAAGAGATGAAGGGGCCCAGTCAATTACTGTCAAATATTGATAGTTAAGTCCTGGACCCTCCCCTGGAGGTAAGTCACAGAATGGGCAGAGGACAAAGGAAGTAGAGGGAGAGGGAAAATCTGTGTCAGGACAAAGATAGACACTACTAACTAGAGAAGAACCTTGTTGTTCAAATGAATGCAGAACAGACTCAGGACAGGGAAGCAGGACAAGTTCTCTCAGGAGATACGGGGTCAGATGAAGACAGCAGATACTGTCTGCCTAGTTCCATCCTCTATCTGGGACCTTTACTAACCACAACTGCTGGTAACAAATGGCAGCTGAGTACCGAGAGTTTCATATACCTAAGGCTGCCAGTTGTGTTACCGACCTCTGTGTCGGTTTGCTGACCAGCTTGGAAAAGCAACAGATGAAACACACACACACACACACACACACACACACACACACACACACACACGCACGCACACGCACACTCTCAGTGAGGAAAAGAGAAGTGGAGAGTCTCAAAGGAAAGTAAAAGTGACTGGTGACTGGATGGCATCTATCCTGAATGTGTCAAGAGCAGTGATGTGTCAGCCTAGGCCCTGGAGCCCCCAAGCTTCTTTCTAGAGCTGCCTGCTGGGAGAAATACCTAGACCAAGAGCTGCCTGGGCCTGAGTCCTTGACCCTTTGATGAAGACAGACCTTGACATTAGACCCTTTCCCATTACCTTTTTCTACTGACTGCCAGCACCTGCACAGCTTAGGACTCTACCTTAGCCTCCCTCCTTGCCACAGTTCCCCAGCCAGGCCTGCTCCCAGCTGTTTAGTTCAGACACCAAATAGAAAATAAATAAACTCAAAGGATATAAACATTCCTAAGAGCTGCCAAGAGGGCCGATGCAAACCAAGAAGGTACAAGTGAGATGAAATCCACCCCATGCATCCTCTACTCTTTCCCAATACTGACCTGCTTTCTCCTTAACTGAATTCTCTTGTTCACCTGTTCAATCCATCCTAATCCCACCCACTAAGTCCCAGAGAGTTGGCCCTAACTCCTTGAACCTGCCTGCCAGTACTAACAGAGGCTCCTCAGCTCATGCTTCCCTGTAGCAGGATTCTATTTGTTCAAGACTCAGTTTCCACTACTTCTCCACCATATCCACTTCCCACCTCAGCCCATGGAGATTCATGAACAGCTAAATCTCAAATATGTCCTGAGGTTTCTGTTCCAAAGGCAGAATTAACCCCAAATACAAATCCTTAGAAAACAGTCCCATTGCGGCCGGGCATGGTGGCTCATGCCTGTAATCCCAGCACTTTGGGAAGCCGAGGCGGGCGGATCACAAGGTCAGGAGTTCGAGACCAGCCTAACCAACATGGTGAAACCCTGTCTCTACTAAAAATACAAAAATTAGCCGGGTGTGGTGGTGTGCGCCTGTAATCTCAGCTACTTGGGAGGCAGAGGCGGGAGCATTGCTTCAACCTGGGAGGCGGAGGTTGTGGTGAGCTGAGATCGTGCCATTGCACTCCAGCCTGGGCAATAAGAGCGAAACTCTGTCTAAAAAAAAAAAAAGGCCAGGCGCGGTGGCTCACGCCTGTAATCCCAGCACTTTGGGAGGCCGAGGCGGGCGGATCACGAGGTCAGGAGATCGAGACCATCCTGGCTAACATGGTGAAACCCCGTCTCTACTAAAAATACAAAAAAAAAAATTAGCCGGGCATGGTGGCGGGTGCCTGTAGTCCCAGCTACTCGGGAGGCTGAGGCAGGAGAATGGCGTGAACCCAGGAGGCGGAGCTTGCAGTGAGCCGAGATCACACCATTGCACTCCAGGCTGGGTGACAGAGCAAGATTCCGTCTAAAAAAAAAAAAAAAAAAAAACACAGTCCCATTGCTTTAAGCTGAAGCCTAAAATGATGCATTACAATCAGTCCTCATCAGTAACTCCCACCTAAAACTTCTGTAGGACAGAAGTATTTTTACAAAATAATCACCCTTTTAGGGAGAAGGAGCAACGCTCTAGGGAGATACGTCACTAATTCTTCCATCATGCTCTGACCTGGCTGAAGGTCTCTGAATGAGTCACTACTTGATAGTTCCTCACCCGCCTAAAACTGTGTCCTCCTAATTCTGTCTTTACTGCCTTTGTCTGAAGAGGCCTGACCTGGAGGCTCAGCCCAGGAAAGCTCACAGGTAGGGGATTTACTTGGAAACTTTTAGCATGTGAACATGAATGCTAGCGAAGGTGTCAACCAGCTATGAGACCCGAGGCAAATGCTTCACTTCCCCAGAGGGCCTGGGCCTCCCACATGGGGCTGTTATAGGGCAAAAAGAAGAGGAGATACTCTAGTCTCTTGCTGTGTCTGGATGGCCAAATTCATGACATAATAAGCATTTACATTGCAGAACCCAGTGGCCTCTTACTGACAGGCCAGGCAAAGAGCTGGAAATACCGCACATACTCTTCCCCCTTCACTTAGGTTTACTGATTTACCCAGGTTGGTTCAGATCACCTGAAACAAACAAAACTTTCCAGCAGGCAAGACTAATTTGCACTGAGATGACTAAATGGAATTTGAATGGTATTTATAAAAACCCACACACAGCCAATGATGGGCACACACACACAAAGATTAAAAAACCCACAAAAGAGGAAGTTTAACTTTAACTCCAACCCATCCACTCTCATCTTTGCCAACAATTTCTTTAAAATGGATGTGCTGGACTGGATCATATCACTCTTTAAAACCACCCAACTGGAAACATTCATTTGTCTTCAAGGATCTTGATGATAAATTCAGTATAAAAATGAAAACGCAATTTAACTTGACAAGGTCCCAGCCCAGAATGGCCTTGGCTCTCCTGGGAAACCAAGGATTTGTGAATACTTGCTGCCTCACTGCCCACCCTCACCCCAGACCCTATTCCAGCTGGCATCAGAAGTACAAACAGATCAGTTTCCCATGCCCGTAAATCCTTCCCTTGAGGTTAACTCAAGCAGCTATGCCAAGGAACCATGAGCATCCTGTTCTTTTTTTTTGAGACGGAGTCTTGCTCTGTCACCCAGGCTGGAGTGCAGTGGCACGATCTCGGCTCACTGCAAGCTCCGCCTCCCGGGTTCACGCCATTCTCCTGCCTCAGCCTCTCCGAGTAGCTGGGACTACAGGCGCCCGCCACCACACCAGGCTAATTTTTTGTATTTTTGGTAGAGACGGGGTTTCACCGTGGTCTCGATCTCCTGACCTCGTGATCCGCCCGCCTTGGCCTCCCAAAGTGCTGGGATTACAAGCGTGAGCCACCGCGCCCGGCCGAGCATCCTGTTCTTATCCCCGGAAATGATTTTCCTTTGGTTCCTCTTGAACAAATGACATCATCTCTGACTTCCAAGTTACCCCAACAGGTAAACTGGGAGTGGTTAGGAGGAGGAGATAGAGCCACCAACTTCATATGGTTTTGTGAGAGGATCAAATGAGATCTTGTCTGGATAGAGTCTAAAAGAATGCTGGGCACAGAGCATGTTTGTTTACCTCCACATCACCTTTATTCAGGGAAGAACCAATAAAATGTTAATTCCCCCATTCCAAGCTCTTCTCTTATTAGTGTCATATAGTTAATGCCAGATACCAGACACATACCTTAACTCATTATACCAAGACTCAAAGGACATAGAGTTGCTGGAAAGGGGAAATTTGGAGAGGCAGAAGACAGAATTTTGCTACTTTATTATAAAAACAACAGGCCGGGTGTGGTGGCTCATGCCTGTAATCCCAGCACTTTAAGAGGGCAAGGTGGGTGGATCACCTTAAATCAGGAGTTTGAGATTAGCCTGGCCAACATGGCGAAACCCTGTCTCTACTAAAAATACAAAAATTAGCTGGGCATGGTGGCACGCGCCTGTAATCCTAGCTACTCGGGAGGCTGAAGCAGGAGAATCGCTTGAACCTGGGAGGCAGAGGTTGCAGTGGGCTGAGATCACGCCACTGCATTCCAGCCTGAGCAACAGAGCGAGACTCCATCTCTAAATAAATAAAGAACAGAATTCAAAGAGATCACCCTGTCTAGTCCCTCACCTCAAAGAGGGAACCTATTTGAACCATTCCACATAAAGGGGACTCTTCAGTTTGTGAAGAACCCCAGACTAGTTTTCATACAATATTCCTCAGGAAGTCTGACTCCAATATACTCCAGTGTTCTCCTAATCACCACATTATTTACTGCATCAATCATGTAACATTAAGCTGTCTCATCTAAATCCTACCTACTAAAATTTTAAGCCTGCTTTCTATTCACCTGCCAATGGCAGAATCTGCAAACTACAGGCCATGCTCTTCTGGATAAGAACTCTCATGGACTTGGTTACATTTGTTCTCTTCTATTGCCTGGATCTAATCCCATCCCTTTTAGCCTTGCCTCATAAATTTAAAATTTAAAACTCTATCTGTTTTTTCACTTTAATGACTGCCATTTAGCTTCAGAATCTGGAGATAGAGAAAGGACTTTAGTCAGAAGATGACCAATTCACTGAGTAAAAAGGGACTTGTAACTATATTTGGAGAACAAGGTGATCCAGCTCTGGTCGAAGAGTATCTTACTACCCCAGTTAAACTGTAAGTTCCACCATATCCCAGATCATATATGAGGAGGGTTTATGGGTCCAGAGGAGGGTTTATGGGTCCAGAGCAGGGTGCCTTACCTTCTGGGCTTGGGCAGGTTCAGTGAGGATGAGAGTAAACAGGCCCAGGCAGATTTCTTCATGCTGGGGGAGGCCTTTGCACACCTGGAATGTGAGAAAGGGAAACAAACTAGTTGTCACTCACAGGCAGTAAGTTCTCAAACTCAGTTTCTCCCAGAAAACATGGGACTCCTAAGGAAGATGCAAAGGAGAATAATCAACTTTTAAATCTGATGATTTCCTTCTCTTAAAAGAGATTTTTAAAAAAAGGAGAGAGATAAGGATGACAGGTGTGGTGGTGCACACCTATAGTCCCAACTACTCCAGAGGCTGAAGCAGATGGATTGCTTGAGCCCAGAAGTTCAAGGCTATAGTGAACTATAATCATGCCTGTGAACAATCACTGCATTCCAGCCTGGGCAACATGGCAAGACCACATCGCTATAAAAATAAAAAGCTGTACTGAAAGATGCTCACGTCTCCAAGAGATAGGCTCCTACAGTAAGAGAGAAGAATTGAGAAATTTGATTCAGGGAGCCAAGACTTGATGAATTTCAGTCCCCAACCCCCAACCACTTAGTCTTTCCATCTTTTTGACCATGTTTCAAGACTTTCACAGCAGCAGCAATGGCTGCAGGGACAGCATTCTACTTACATAGGCATTGAGGGCATCATTGGCTTCTCTCTCGGAGACACCAGCAGTCATCGATGTCACAATGCTCATACACCTTTCCAATCTCTGGGAAGGGGTGAAAAAAAATGAACAGTGTGTCATAACACCACTTAGGAAGTACTTCTGGGCCCCTAAAAGTTTAACAATTCAAACCTGATCATGCCCATTGATCTAACTGCCAGTTTACTTATAAAGTCACCATGAGGATACAATCAGCAAAATCTAAAATGCGGAAACCATAACAGGTGACCTGATTTCTTTAACACATAAATCACAAGAAAAAAAGTGAGGGAAACCCATATATTAAGAGACTCAGGGCCAGGTGTGGTGGCTCATGCCTGTAATCCTAGCACTTTAGGAGGCCGAGGTGGGCAGATCACCTGAGGTCAGGAGTTCAAGACCAGCCTGGCCAACATGGTGAAACCCCGTCTCTACCGAAAATACAAAAATTAGCCAGGCGCAGTGGCACATGCCTGTAATCCCAGCTACCTGGGAGGCTGAGGCAGGATAATCTCTGGAACCCGGGAGGCAGAGGCAGCAGTGAGCAGAGATCACGCCATTGCACTCCAGCCTGGGTGACAGAGCGAGACCCTGTCTCAAAAAAATAAAATAAAATAGGGTAGGCACAGTGGCTCACACCTGTAATCCCAGCACTTTGGGAGGCTGAGGCAGGCGGATCACAAGGTCAGGAGTTCGAGACCAGCCTGACCAATATGTGAAACTCCGTCTCTACTAAAAATGAAAAAAATTAGCCAGGCGTGGTGGTGTGCGCCTGTAATCCCAGCCACTCAGGAGGAGGAGGCTGAGGAGGCTGAGGAAGGAGAATTGCTTGAACCCGGGAGGCAGAGGCTGCAGTGAGCAGACATCGTGCCACTGCACTCCAGCCTGGGTGACAGAGCTAGACTTTGTCTCAAAAAAAATATTTTAATAAATAAAATAAAAGGGACTTAGGCCAGATGCAGTGGCTCACACCTGTAATCCCAGCACTTTGGGAGGCTGAGGTGGGCGGATCACCCGAGGTCAGGAGTTCAAGACCAGCCTGGCCAACATGGTGAACCCTGTCTCTACTAAAGATACAAAAATTAGCTGGGTGCGGTGGTTCACACCTGTAATCCCAGCACTTTGGGAGGCCGAGGGGGTTGGATCACCAGAGGTGGGGAGTTCGAGACCAGCCTGACCAACATGGAAAAACCCCGTCTCTACAAAAATTGGCCTGGCATGGTGGCACATGCCTGTAATTCCAGCTACTCGGGAGGCTGAGGCAGGAGAATTGCTTGAACCCGGGAGGCAGAGGTCAAGGTGAGCCGAGATTGCATCATTGCACTCCAGCCTGGGTAACAAGACCGAAACTCCGGCCGGGCGCGGTAGTTCATGCCTGTAATCCCAGCACTTTGGGAGGCCGAGGAGGGCGGATCACGAGGTCAAGAGATCGAGACTATCCTAGCCAATATGGCGAAAAAACCCCGTCTCTACTAAAAATACAAAAATTAGCTGGGCATTGTGGCACGCGCCTGTAGTTCCAGCTACTTGAGAGGCTGAGGCAGGAGAATCACTTGAACCCGGGAGGTGGAGGTTGCCGTGAACCAAGATCACGCCACTTCACTCCAGCCTGGGCGACAGAGCGAGACTCTGTCTCAAAGAAAAAGAAAAAAAAAAGAGCAAAACTCCATCTCGAAAAAAAAAAAAAAAAAAATTAACCAGGCGTGGCGGCAGGCACCTATAATCCCAGCTTCTCAGGAGGCTGAGGCAGGAGAATCGATTGAACCTGGGAGGCAGAGGTGGCAGTGAGCTGAGTTGGCATCATCGCACTCCAGTCTGGATGACAAGAGCGAGACACTGTCTCAAAAAAAAAAAAAGAGACTTAATATTATCATCTATCGAATAAAATAAGAATCCATCAGTCCATTTTGATAGATACATACATAATAAACAGGAAAAGAAAGCTCTTCCTTACAGTACAATGCCAACTAATAAATGTAGATGAAATGGTGAAAGTAATAACTGATCGAGGCAAATATCATCATCAATGGATGGTAAAACTAGTAGGTGAAACTTTTCAGAGAAAGAAGATATTAACATAGATTCAAAATACTTATTAATTACAAAACGAATATAATAATCACTGTAGGATAGCCTGGAGGACACTACCTTAACCAAGTGATCAAAGTTAATATCACTAAATAATGAGACATGTTAACACTATGTCCCTCTAACAGGATGCACTGAAAGGATATAACATCACTTTTATGGTTTTCTTGCCAAAATGCATAAACTCAGTCCAATCATGAAGAAATTTCAGACAACCCAAACTGAAGGATATTCTACAAAACAAATGGCCTGTCAAAAATGCTTAAGGGCTGGGCACAGTAGCTCACACCTGTAATCCCAGCACTTTGGGAGGCAGGAGGACTGCTTGAGCCCAGGAGCTCGAGACCAGCCTGGGCAATATAGGGAGACCCCATCTCTATAAATAAGAAAAAAAATTAGCTGAGCATGGTTGTGCATGCCTGTGGTCCCAGTTACTCAGCAGGCTGAGGTGGGAGGATCGCTTGAGCCCAGGAGGGCAAGGCTGTAGTGAGCTATGATGGTACCACTACACTCCAGCCTGGAAAACAGAACATTATTATTAATGTTTTTAGTTATGATATAAATATTATAATTATGTTTTTAAAAAGTCCTTTTCTTACAGACTTTATATAAAATGTTTACAGATAAAATTGTATATCTTGGATTTGCTTCAAAGTAATACAGAGGTAGCTGAAAGAAGATAAAACAAGATTGCTATCTACTGTTAAGTACTGAAGCAGAGTGATGGCTACACGAAGATTTTACTATTCTACTTTTTTATATTTGAAATGTCCCCCCAAAATGTTAAAAACAATGAGAGTGTGAGGAAAGAAAAATAGAGCACCAAAGGCCAAATGAAAACCTACCAGGGGCCGGGTGCAGTGGCTCACGCCTGTAATCCTAGCACTTTGTAGGCTGAGGCGGGAGGATCACTTGAAGACCAGCCTGGCCAACATGGCAAAACCCCGTCTCTACTAAAAATACAAAAACTAGCCAGGTGTGGTGGTGCGCAACTGTAGTCCTAGCTTCTTGGAAGGCTGAGGCAGAAGAATCGCTTGAACCTGGGCGTCAGAGGTTGCAGTGAGCTGAGATTGCACCTCTGCACTCCAGCCTGGGCTACAGAATGAGACTCTGTCCAAAAAAAAAAAGTACCAGGGTCTCTAGTTAAACAAGGATGAAAATAGCTGCATTAAAGCCTACCCAGGGCCGGGCGCGGTGGCTCACGCCTGTAATCCCAGCACTTTGGGAGGCCGAGGCGGGCGGATCACGAGGTCAGGAGATCGAGACCATCCTGGCTAACACGTGAAACCCTGTCTCTATTAAAAATACAAAACAAAAAAATTAGCTAGGCGTGGTGGCAGGCGCCTGTAGTCCCAGCTACTCGGGAGGCTGAGGCAGGAGAATGGTGTGAACCCCGGGGGACGGAGCCTGCAGTGAGCCGAGATCACATCACTGCGCTATATAACCTTGGCTACAGCGAGACTCTGTCTCAAAAAAAAAAAAAGCCTACCCAACAGTCACTCTGGTTTCAACTCCACCACGTCATGTGCTCAACATTCTAAGGGAATCTTAGTCACTGGTCCCTGTTCAGAAGAAGCAATATGTAAGATACTGACAAAACGTATCTTTTAAGTTAATGAACCTCTCCATTATCACCACCTAAACTATTTCCTGAGTCCTTTTAAAACTTTATCTTGAGGATTAACCCAAAAACTGTTTAAGGAAAACCAATTTCCAGTGATAATGATTCTGGCAAAAGAAGGACAAAGGAAGGCTGGTTTACTTCTACCTGATCTTAGAGGTCATCACCACACATCTTGAGAAGTGGTTCTATCGCAGCATTGAGGAACTGACAAATACGGATAATAGGATCGAGGTTTAAGAATGAAAGACGGCCGGGCGCAGTGGCTCACGCCTGTAATCCCTGCACTTTGGGAGGCCGAGGTGGGCGGATCGCGAGGTCAGGAGATCGAGACCATCCCGGCTAACATGGTCAAACCTCGTCTCTACTTAAAAAAAAATACAAAAAATTAGCCGGGAGTGGTGGCAGGTGCCTGTAGTCCCAGCTACTCAGAAAGCTGAGGCGGGAGAATGGCGTGAACCCGGTAGGTGGAGCTTGCAGTGAGCTATTGTGCCACTGCACTCCAGCCTGGGTGACAGAAGAAGACCCCGTCTCAAAAAAAAAAAAAAAAAAAGAATGAAAGACAATTGGACTGGGCGCGGTGGCTCACGCCTGTAATCCCAGCACTTTGGGAGGCAGAGGGTGGGTGGATTATGAGGTTAGGAGTTCGAGACCAGCCTGACCAACATGGTGAAACTCCGTCTCTACTAAAAATACAAAAATTAGCTGGGTGTGGTGGCATGCGCCTGTAATCCCAGCTACTCGGGAGGCTGAGGCAGGAGAATTGCTTGAATCTGGGAGGCAGAGGTTGCAGTGAACCAAGATTGCGCCACTGCACTCCAGCCTGGGTGACAGAGCAAGACTCCATCTCAAAAAAAAAAAAAAGAATGAAAGACAATCGTGCTTCTCCTTCACCATTATCCTCAGGTTGCCTATGTCTATCCTGTGTAAGAGCATAAGGTGGCACAGAGTAGAACTGAGTGTTAAGGCAAGGCAAGTGTTTGTAGCTCCCACAGCTATAAAACTTCAAGCTAAAATAAGCCCCAAGCCACTTATTACAACTTAATATCAGGTCTGACTATGCTCCAAATTAGGTCAGATTGGCAGCTCAGCCTGAATAAAAAGCACCTGTGTACTTGTGAAAAGGAGCTGTGAGGTCACATGAAAGCTGAGCTATGACTCTCACAGCCCACCTCTCCCACAAGCTCTGAGATCCAGTATTACCTAGTCCACCTCCTATATGATAAGGGGAGGGAAGGAAAACCCTCCGGCTGGGCTTCCTCTGTTTTTAAATCTTATCCCACTTGCCGGGCACAGTGGCTCACGCCTGTAATCCCAGTACTTTGGGAGGTCGAGGCAGGTAGATCACTTGAGGCCAGGAGTTCAAGACTAGCCTGGGGAACAGAATGAGACCCCCCCCCATCTCTACATAAACTAAATAAATCAGCCAGGCATGGTCGTGTGCACCTGTAGTCCCAGCTACTTGGGAGGCTGAGGCAGGAGGATCACTTGGGCTCAAGAGCTGTAGGCTGCAATAAACCATGATTGCACCACTGTACTCCAGCCTGGGTGACAAAGCAAGCCCTGTCTCAAAAATCATCCCTCTCTACCCAAGATAGTTATCAAGGACTGGGGAATCAATTACATCTAGCTGCTAGGTTCAGATTGCTCTTACTAGGAGATCTGGGGGAAGGCCTGTACACAGCCTAGGTTAATGGCTTCAGAGGAGAAGGAGATGGTGAACAAGGAGTGGCACAGCATTCTAAAATTCTAGGTATTCCTTCCTACCAAAGGGAAAAATCTCTGCTGAATCAATGGAGAAGAAAGGCAAGCAAAATCAAACAGCAGCTAGCTAATAAGCAAACTGACAGGAAGCATAACATAGAAAGAACCCTCCACTGCTTGCCAGCCTTAGGCTAATCTTGGGTAATTTAGCCACTCAAAACCCCTCAAAACAGAGATAATGCCTCTATCACAAGGTTGCTGTAAGTATTAAAATGACATGTGAAAGCTCCTAGCATATAGCCTCACTTAAATTAGAATCTATTCAATCTGCAGCCAGGCATGGTGGCTCATGCCTGTAATCTCAGTGCTTTGGGAGGCCAAGGTGGGGAGGAATCACTTGAGGACAGGAGTTCAAAACCAGCCTAGGCAACATAGTGAAGATGCTGTCTCTACAAAAAAAATGTTAAAAATTAGCTGGCTATGGTGGCGTGCCTACAGTCCCAGCTACTTGCGAGGCTGAAGTGGGTGGATCATTTGAGCCCAGGAGGTTGCGGATGCAGTGAGCCATGATCAAGCCACTGCACTCCAGCCTGAGTGACAGAGCAAGGCCTTGTCTCAAACAAAACAAAACAAAAACTATTCAATTTGCGGGAAGCTCAGCAATTGCACAACTAAATTTAGAGAACTAAAACCTCTCCACTCCCAGCCACTATTTCTATTCTAATGGGATGGCCTTAAAGATTCCTGAAAACTCCTACCAAAGGACATGAATAAATTCCTGACCAGGCTAAAAAGCTTTCTCTCCTATCTACTCTCTGTAAACTTTTGCCTTCTAGGAGACAAGAGGAAAGGTAGGGGAGAGGGAGGGGCCTGAATGATGTACCCTGTACCAGATCCTGCAAAGCTGGCTACACAAAGGGCTAGCTGAGCCTCTGGCAATGATCTACTGCTGAGAGACCTTGGGTTGAACAGTTTCTCTAGGCCCCTTCCCTAGCTCCCGTGAGCTCTGCTTAGAGGCCTGAGTCAATTCTATGGGTCACTGCCCAGTGAAGGAGCAAAGTGGCCTCTTGGAACAGAGAGGCTCAGCTAAGGTTGTAGAAAGTGAGTGTCCAGAATTTGGATGGGTGGGTAACTGCAATGAGGAAAAAATGTGAGGCCCAGTCCTTTCTGTTCACAGGCAACAAGAAGTATAAATGATACTTTACTCTTCCTGAACTATAGAAATTACTTTTCCAAACAGGGATGGGAAAATTGATTACAAATCATTCAGGGTGACAAAGGACCATGTCCCTTCAAAGAAAGCCACAGGAAGCCAGATCCCTACTATCAAGTAATAGCAACCCTTTTCCCTTAGTCTCCAGAGGCTCTTAGTAAAGATCGAATCATAGGTTCAGATGCCAACAATTGATGGCAGAATGGCTCTGTTCAGAGTAAGCCCTCCATGACAGTACCTTAGAGAGCTGAGTAAATATTTACAATCTCTAGGAGCTCCTAATTTTTCTAATACCAAGACTACCTGACCATGGTTTCCATGACAGCAGCAGCAGATGAAATGGGGAAGAAAGGGGGGGAAGGCCTTTCTCTTTGCCAGTATATACCCAAAGCTGGAGACTCAAGCTGGAGGAATCCCTCTAACCTTTCCATTTCCCCTCCCTCAGCCAGGTGGATATAGAGTCTGGTAAAAAGCATACAGTGGCTGGGTGCGGTGGCTCAAGCCTGTAGTCCCAGCACTCTGGGAGGCTGAGGGGGGCGAATCACGAGGTTAGGAGATCGGGAGCAGCCTGGCCAACATGAAACCCCATCTCTACTAAAAATACAAGAATTAGCTGGGCATGGTGGTGCACACCTGTAGTCCCAGATACTCGGGAGGCTGAGGCAGGAGAATCACTTGAACCCAGGAGGCAAAGGTTGCAGGAAGCTGTCGCGCCACTGCACTCCAGCCTGGGTGATGGAGCAAGAGTCCATCTCCCAAAAAAAAAAAAAAAAAGCATAGAGTAAATACTGCTCCCTATGGGAAGTGGCCTTAAACACCAAATTCCCCATCTTCAGAAGAGGAAGATACAATCTAACTCATAAAATCCCCAAGGACAGCTGGGTGCGGTGGCTCACGCCTGTAATCCCAGCACTTTGGGAGGCCGAGGCAGGAAAATCACGAGGTCAGGACTTTGAGAGCAGCCTGGACAATAAGGTGAAACCCCATCTCTACTAAAAATACAAAAATTAGCTGGGCATGGTGGTGCACGCCTGCAGTCCCAGCTACTTGGGAGGCTGAGGTTGCAGTGAGCCGAGATCACACCACTACACTCCAGCCTGGGAGACAGAGCGAGACTCCGTCTGCAAAATAAAAAAAAAGCATTCAGTAAATACTGCTCCCTATGAGAAGTCAGTGGCCTTAAAAGACTAAATTCTGGCCGGGCGCGGTGGCTCATTCCTGTAATCCCAGCACTTTAGGAGGCCAAGGTGGGTGGATCACGAGGTAAGGAGTTGGAGACCAGCCTGACCAACATGGTGTACGAGGTCAGGAGTTCGAGACCAGCCTGACCAACACGGTGAAACCCCGTCTCTACTAAAAATACAAAAAATTAGCCGGGCATGGTGGTGCGTGCCTGTACTCCCAGCTACTCAGGAGGCTGAGGCAGGAAAATCGCTTGAATCTGGTAAGTGCAGGTTGCAGTGAGCCGAGATCATGCCACTGCACTCCAGTCCGGGCAACAGAGTGAGACTCCATCTCAAAAAAAAAAAAAAAAAAAAAAAAAGACTAAATTCCTCATTTTCAGAAAAGGAATATACAATCTAACTCATAAAATCCCCAAGGATGGCCGGGCACAGTGGCTCACGCCTGTAATCCCAGCACTTTGGGAGGCGGAGGCAGGCGGATCACCTGAGGTCAGGAGTTTGAGACCAGCCTAGCCAGCGTGGTGAAACCCTGTCTCTACTAAAAATACAAAAAAATTAGCTGGGTGTGGTGGTGGGCATCTGTAATCCCAGCTACTCAGGAGGCTGACGCAGGAGAATCGCTTGAACACAGGAGGCGGAGGTTTCAGTTAGCTGAGATCACGCCATTGCACTCCAGCCTGGGCAACAAGAGGGAAACTCCGTCTTAAAAAAAAAAAAAAAAAAAAATCCCCAAGGACTCACGTAGGTGAGGAGTTATTGAACAAGCTGGGTTCAAAGTATTCCACAACCATGAGTCACTTGTATATGAAATTATGATTTAAGGGGACAAAAACTAGAAGTGACTCAAAGCCCATTCCCTGGAGATTCCTCACATATGTATATGAATTATTCCTTGGGGAAAATCAGGTAGGGACATACCTCTAACCAAATGCAACCCTGAGACCTATCCAGGTCTTAAGAGGAAGCTCTGGCCAGGCGCGGTGGCTCATGCCTGTAATCCCAGCAATTTGGAAGGCCGAGGCAGGTGGATCACCTGAGGTCAGGAGTTTGAGACCAGCCTGGTCAACATGGTGAAACCCCATCTTTCCAAAAAATACAAAAAATAGCCAGGAGTGGTAGTGCCTGTAATCCCAGCTACTCTGGAGGCTGAGGCAGGAGAATAGCTTGAACCCGGGAGGCAGAGGTTGCAGTGAGCCAAGATCGCGCCACTGCACTCCAGCCTGGGCGACAGAGGAAGACTCCGTCTCAAAAAAAAAAAAAAAAAAAAGTTAAAAAAAAAGAGGGCGCAGGGCCAGGCGCAGTGGCTCAAGTCTGTAATCCCAGCACTTTGGGAGGCTGAGGTGGGCGGATCATGAGGTCAGGAGATCGAGACCATCCTGGCTAACACGGTGAAACCCCGTCTCTACTAAAAATGCAAAAAATTAGCCAGGCGTGGTGGCAGGCGCCTGTAGTCCCAGCTACTTGGGAGGCTGAGGCAGGAGAATGGCGTGAACCCACGAGGCGGAGCTTGCAGTGAACCGAGATCCCACCACTGCACCACTCCAGCCTGAGCGACAGAATGAGACTCCGTCTCAAAAAAAAAAAGAGGACGCTCTTGGGCCTCCCACTTTCAGCCTGATTTAAAAATGATTGGTCCCTCTTTGGCAGAAGAAAAACCAGGAGCTACCAAGGCTCATGAGATTAGGAAGTACATGTTCTAAACTCCTTCAATCTCTGGCACTATTTTTATCTCATTCCCTTCCCAAACTGGGATGGGAATGGGCAAGAAGACTTCCGCCTTCAAAGGGAAAAACAGGGCCAAAGAGAAGAAAGGATACACTAAATGTTCCCTAGGGTCGAAGAGTTAAGAGTTCCTGCCTGGGATGCTCTTGACCAGTGCTTCCTACTCCAAATCTCTAAAGGTCTTTCCTAATCACACCCAATTATAATAAGCCATCTCTTCACTACTCTAACCAGTTTTTTTGTTTATTGTTTTTGTTTTTTACCTTCTTCTGGGTGTGTTAACTCAAGCCATTAGATGATAAGCTTTGAAAGGCAGACCTCGGATGTCCTCCATCCTGTTTTCCTATCAGACCCAAACCACAGTAAGCAAATATGGTCAGGAAACTACCTCTGCGTTCCTGGGCAATAGGTAGGTCTGTGATGGGAAAATAACCAAGCCAGAACAAGCAGAGGTCAGTCGATCAAAACCAAGTTTTCATAACTTCTGTGTGCAGAGATCTGTGGGGAGACCCAGAGGAAGAAGCCAGTAAGTCTTGCCCTTAGAGACCCTCTGGTCTAGTGAGGATAACCGAACCACACACATTAGGAAAAAAAAAAGTGTGGCAAGTCTTGCTAGAAAATTCAAACGCAAAGGACAAAGGGCAAAGAAGGGGGAGCTTGAGACATACTGGGAAACATCCACATTATGGAGATCAGAAAAAAAGAAAGACCCTCCTTCCCCCTTTTTCCTGGAAACAGTTGGAAGTTCACTCTCAGTATAAAAAAAGCCAGAAAATGCATGCTTCCCCTCTTCGATGGTCCCCTCCTGCCGCATTATTTCATTTAGTAGCAAACACGTCACTGCTCAGAACAGGATGCTGTACTATTCAGTGAATTGAATTAAAGCAGAGACACAATGACGCCTCTAAGAATCAGGGTGGGGATTCCAACCCCTGGGTCTTTTGCCCTCCACTCAAACTGATGGAGGGATCAAAGGCAGTCCATTATTGACTTTCCATGCTTCTAGAGCTCCAGTGTAGTACACAGGGATCAAGAAATGTTTTGACGCCGGGCGCGGTGGCTCACGCCTGTAATCCCAGCACTTTGGGAGGCCGAGGCGGGCGGATCACAAGGTCAAGAGATCGAGACCATCCTGGCTAACACAGTGAAACCCCGTCTCTACTAAAAATACAAAAAATTAGCCGGGCGAGATGGCGGGCGCCTGTAGTCCCAGCTACTCGGGAGGCTGAGGCAGGAGAATGGCGTGAACCCCAGGGGGCGGAGACTGCAGTGAGCCGAGATCGCGCCACTGCACTCCAGCCGGGGCGACAGCGAGACTCTGTCTCAAAAAAAAAGAAAAAAAAAAAAAGAAATGTTTTGACAATGACAGTGGCCATTTCTTAAAAAGTAGATAATTCCAATTGCCAGGCAGTCCTAAAGTCATTCTCACCTGTTTTGAGAATACATTGTTTACATTCATAATTATATCTACCTTAGCTGATAACTACAAACAACAGAAAACAAACTCTGATTTACCTGAATGCCCACAGAATTATGAGGGAAAAGCATGATGGGAAGGCAGACTGCAAGTAGACATTTGCTGGTGGATAATCCACAAAGTTACTATCCAGCCACTTCTTGATTCACAAAGTTCATTTTTGCATGTATGTTCTACCATCTTGTATCTGACCCATTTTTTCAAATCTAAATTCTGAATTTCACCTGTCTGCCTGCCCACCCTCTAATAGCTGATAAAGTTAGAAGCAGGGAAACAGCCAGTGAAGAGCCAAGGCCTGTTAATGTACTCATCCTGTCCCTGCATAACCGAGTTGAATATTAGGCCTTACAAACAGTTAAGCTATCACATCACATCCAGTTCTGGATCTCACATTCTTTTTTTGTTTTTTTTGTTTTTTGGAGACAGGGTCTCTCGCTCTGTCGTCAGGCTGGAGTGCAGTGCCGCAATCTTGGCTCACTGCAACTTCTGCCCACGAGTTCAAGCGATTCTCCTGCCTCAGCCTCCCAAATAGCTGGGATTACAGGCACAAGCCACCATGCCCAGCTAACTTTTGTATTTTTAGTAGAGACGGGGTTTCACCATGTTGGCCAGGATGGTCTCGATCTCTTGACCTTGTGATCCGCCCGCCTCGGTCTCCCAAAGTGCTGGGATTACAGGCGTGAGCCACTGCGCCCTGTCTAGATCTCATATTCTTAAGCATGTATTCTCGTTTGTAGCAGTGGAAAGGTATACATGATCAACTCTGGGATGGCAGAATGAAGAAGCTGGGTAAGCGGATAGGAGGGGCAACTATCAGGTCCCCTGAAGTCCTCATTCAGGTCCATTCCGTTGCTTCGCTCCACCTTCTTTTTCAGAAGCGATGTGTTCTCTCCTCTGTGTGTGCTATCTGGTTCTGAAGAATCCCCTAGGTACCATTCACCCCACTACTGTGGCTGATGCCACGAAACTAAACACTACTCACTTTTCTTAAGTCTTCACTCTTCTAGATGCCCAGTTAACATCACTGGCAATTGGTTGTGTCTACACGAGGTCAATGATAGCATCTAACAGGAGGGTCCAAGGTCTACTGCCAGCTCTTACCAGCCCCCAAACATCTACACACACATACATTACATCTCAACTCAATACATTGACCTAAGTCTGAAACAGGGTTGATAGTAAAAATAGCTGTGATGTGTATGTGGAAAGGAATGTCAAAAATAAATTCGTTAAACCTGGATGCTGTATCCCTTCCTTCACCAACACCCCCACCCATTTTCATACTAGTGGCTGCTGTTACTATGACAACCTGTCCAGGAAGTTGGCCCACACTTCTTCCCTCAGGAGCAGGAAGCTGGAGCAGTGTTTGTGTTACTTCAGAAAAAACTTGAAAGCCTCCTCCCCTGCCCCCCCCAACCCGTCCTCCCACCCGGTATCCGCTCCAGTATCCCTCCAAATCCCAATTTCTTAACTCCCTTCCCTCCCCCCACACCTACCTCCTCTAACTCATCCTTGGCATCCAAACTGGTTGAAAGTAGCAGCCTCCCCCCTCCTGGGGCTCCTGCTCCCGCTCCTCCTCCTCCACCTCCCGCTGCTCCCGAAGCAGCTGCTGCTGCTGCTGCTGCCCCTTTTCCCTTCTGCAACTCCATGGCTGCAGCCAGGAGACGGGAAAAGGTCAGGGAGTGGATGGATGGACAGTCCTAGATATCGGGAACTCTGGATTGCCAGGGACTGGGGGGCAAGAGGAACAAGTTGGGGAGGGGAGAGCAAGGGCCCCTGTCCTCTCCACTCCTCCCTCCTCTCCAAAAGGCCGCGCCTGCGTTGGGGGCGAAGGCACAGTCCTCTGGGTCCTGACTCTGGGATGACAGTGCTGAGGGAAAGCCGTTGGCTCCGAAGTACAGTGGGGTAAAGGCCTGTGCCCCTATGGGAAGGGTAGGAGAGGCTTCCGCCCCTGAAGAAGTGGACCCTAAGAGCGTCTGACCCTATGAAAAGGAGGGAAACCCCTAAGTTTCTGCCTCTTTTCCCCGTGGGGGGGAAAGAGGAGTCCTGCCCCTGAAGTAGGAGGTAGGAAACCTTCCTGGCTGATGCCCCAAGGCTTGGGGAGTGAAGCGCCTTTGGATCCGGCCCCTAGGGGGTGAGGGTGAGGCAATAAGCGCTATGGGAGGACAGGGAGGACCAGCGTCTCCCCACACCACACAGAAGCGGCCATAGTGGAAGGGCGGGGGGTGGGAAGGCGGAGGGCGGGGGAAGGGGAGAAATCGTCCAGGCCCGCGCCGGAAGTGAGCAGTCGCGGCCCCTGGCCTCCGCCAATAGCTGCTTCCGCGGTGGCGCTGAGTCTCCAAGGGGTAGGAAGACCTCGGCGGACCGGCCTTTTCTCTGTCTGCCAATTGTGTTGAGAGAGAAGAGAGCCTGGTCTGATGGGCAACTAGCATGCCCAATCGCTTCCCTCCTTTGCTCTCGGGTGGGGTGGGAGCGCGAGGCGATCAGGAAGGAGAGAGGCTGCGCCTGCGTGCGCTGACGCGCATGCGCGGTGTCAGCCTCCGCCCTCTTCCTCCTAGAACTTTGGTGGGTGCAGGAACCTGGGCAATGTCCCTATGTGGCTTTGAGAGACACGAAGCCTGCCACAAAGTGGCAGGGCGGGGGAGGAAACGGTACCCCAACTCGTAGGCAGTCACAGAGCAAATGCCGTCAGATGGTATGAAGCCGGCTCCCAGAGCTAAGAGTGCATCACACAGGCACGTGTGTGCACTCACACAAGTGCAATGATCAAACTTCGCAAAAAAAGTGCATTGCCCCTTAGGCCGGGCGCGATGGCTGACGCTTGTAATCCCAGCACTTTGGGAGGCCGAGGCGGGCGGGTCACGAGGCCAGGAGATTGAGACCATCCTGGCCAACATGGTGAAACCCCGTCTCTACTAAAAATACAAAAATTAGCCAGGCGTGGTGGCGGGCGCCTGTAGTCCCAGCTACATGGGAGGCTGAGGCAGGAGAATCGCTTGAACCCGCAAGGCAGAGGTTGCAATGAGCCGAGATTGCGCCACTGCACTCCAGCCTGGGCGACAAGAGCAAAAACTCGGTCTCAAAAGAAAAAAAAGTGCATTGACCCACTTGTGCAAAACAAGTCGTTCAAATCGTGCCAGCACTACCTCCAGCAAAAATGTTCCAAACGAGAGAATCAACTTCATTTTTGTTTTGAGTATCTGGGACTGACCCATGTCACTGAAGTCACTGTACTTTCACCCAATGCAGAGTGTTGTGATGTGAATGCAATGTGGCCTTGATTGTTTTGTAAGTCCATTTGTATTTCTTGGTTCTCCATCTGTGTGTCTCAGTGCCATTTTTTTTTTCAAGAGCACTTTAGGATTATCTTTCACAGGCCCAAAGACAGATCAAATTTCGCTTTTTTTTTTTTTTTTTTTTGAGACAGAGTCTCACTGTTTTCGCCCAGGCTGGAGTGCAATGGCGTGATCTCCGCTCACTGCAACCTCCACCTCCCGGGTTCAAGCGATTCTCCTGCCTCAGCCTCCTGAGTAGCTGGGATTACAGACAACCACCACCGCACCCGGTTAATTTTGTTTTGTTTTGTTTTTCCTTTTGAGACGGAGTCTCGCTCTGTTGACTATGCTGGAGTGCAGTGGCGCGATCTCGGCTCACTGCAAGCTCCGCCACCTGGGATCATGCCATTCTCCTGCCTCAGCCTCCCGAATAGCTGGGACTACAGGCGCCCGCCACCACGCCCGGCTAATTTTTTTGTATTTTTTTTAGTAGAGACGGGGTTTCACCGTGGTCTCGATCTCCTGACCTCGTGATCCGCCCGCCTCGGCCTCCCAAAGTGCTGGGATTACAAGCGTGAGCCACCGTGCCCGGTAAACATCATTTCTTACTCAGTAATTTCTTTTTTCATCATCAATACCTGATATGTAATTTAACATATCAGAAAACTTGTTTATTATCTCTCTTTTGGATGCCACAGGGGCCCTCTACAACATCCCAAAGTAAGTTGTTTTGTTTGTTTTTTGAGACAGGGTCTCACTCTTTCACCCAGGCTGGAGTGTAGCGGCATGATCTCAGCTCATTGTAGCCTCCACCTCCTGGGCTCAGTTGATCCTCCCACCTCAGCCTACAGAATAGCTGGAACTACAGGTACATACCACCACACCTGGCTGATTTTTCTATTTTGCAGTAGAAACAGGGTCTTGCTGTGTTGCCCAGTCTGGAATGTAGTGACATGATCTCCACTCACTGCAACCTCGGCCTCCTGGGTTCAAGCGATTCTCATACTTCAGCCTCCCGAGTACCTGGGACTACAGGTGTGTGCCACCACACCCAGCTAATTTTTGTATTTTTTGTAAAGATGGGGTTTTGCCATGTTGACTAAGCTGGTCTCAAACTCCTGGCCTAAAGTGGTCTGTTGACCTCAGCCTCTCAAAGTGCAGGGATTACAGGCATGACCCACTGTGCCCAGCTGTTCATCATGCAGTTTCTATGCAGGCTGCTTCACCAATAAATGACACTCAACTTGTTTTAAATGCATGCGATTACAAAAAACTTTGCATACTGTTCATTAAAAAGTGGGTGGGATTTTCCATTGATATTTCAAACATCAGATCAATACAATCTATATTCTGAGTATCAATTTGAGTTGCACAGGTTAAGATGAGAACCCTTCACATAGTATTGAGGATGTGATGCAATCTGTACCTGAATTGACATTGTGTTTCCTCATAGTTAGGCTGCCTTTTTGAGAAATATCTTCCATCCCTGAGAGATCAGCTACATCAAGATAGCTCATCAGCTAAATCATGTTGGTCAAAATACCTGCTAACCAAGCAGATAAATAAATTCAGGCCGGGCACTGTGGCTCACACCTGTAATCCCAACACTTTGGGAGGCCGAGGCAGGTGGATCACCTGAGGTCGGGAGTTCAAGACCAGCCTGACCAACATGGAGAAACCCTGTCTCTACTAAAAATACAAAAATTAGCTGGGTGTGGTGGTGGGTGCCTGTAGTCCTAGCTACTTGGGAGGCTGAGGTGGGAGAATCGCTTGAACCCGGGAAGTGGAGGTTGCAGTGAGCTGAGATCATGCCAGTGCACTTCAGCCTGAGCGAGAGAGTGAGACTTTGTCTCAAAATAGTAATAATAATAATAATCTGTCCTATTGTCAGTTGATTTTCAGTGTGCCTTCAGAGGGGGAAGGGAAAGTATTCCCTTGACCTCTACAGTACTTAGCCAAATTTTCACTAGGTCCAGCAAAACCTGAGAGTTCCAGTCACTACACATACTTGTCAACACTTAGTACTGTCAGTCTTTTGAATTGTAGCTATTCTGGAAAGTGTTTAGTGATATCTCATAGGTTGCTTTTTGAAATTTTTTGTTTGTTTGAGAAGTAGTTTCGCTCTTGTTGCCCAGGCTGGAGTGCAATGGCGTGATCTTGGCTCACAGCAACCTCCGCCTCCTGGGTTCAAGCGATTCTCCTGCCTCAGCTTCCCGGTAGCTGGGATTACAAGCACTCGCCACCACGCCCAGCTAATTTTTGTACTTTTAGTAGAGACAGGGTTTCACCATGTTGGCCAGGCTGGTCTCACACTCCTGACCTTGTGATCTGCCCACCTCAGCCTCCGGAAGTGTTGGGATTATAGGCGTGAGCCACTGCGCCTGACCACCCCAACTCTTAAACAAAAAAAGTTTGGCCAGGCTGATCTTGAACTCCTGGCCTCAGGTGATGTGCCCTCCTTGGCCTCTCAAATTCCTGGGATTACAGGCATGAGCCACCATGCCTGACCCACACTTTTAAAATTTCAAAAAGCAACCTATGAGATATCACTAAACACTTTCTAGAAGAGCTACAATTGAAAAGACTGACAGTACTAAGTGTTGGTGAGTATGTGTATGAGTCACTGAGCCTGGCCTTTTTTTTTTTTTTTTTCTTTTTTTGAGATAGAGTCTCCCTCTGTCATCCAGGCTGGAGTGCAGTGGCATGATCTCAGCTCACGGCAACCCCTGCCTCCCAGGTAAAAGTGATTCTCCTACCACAGCCTCCCGAGTAGCCGGGACTACAGGTGTGTGCCACCACACCCGGCTAATTTTGTATTTTTTTTTTTTTGAGACGGAGTCTTTCTCTGTCCCCCAGGCTGGAGTGCAGTGGCGCGATCTCGGCTCACTGCAAGCTCCGCCTCCCGGGTTCACGCCATTCTCCTGCCTCAGCCTCCCGAGTAGCTGGGACTACAGGCGCCCGCCAACACGCCCGGCTAATTTTTTGTATTTTTAGTAGAGACGGGGTTTCACCGTGTTAGCCAGGATGGTCTCGATCTCCTGACCTCGTGATCCGCCCGCCTCGGCCTCCCAAAGTGCTGGGATTACAGGCTTGAGCCACCGCGCCCGGCCTAATTTTGTATTTTTAGTAGAGATGAGTTTTGACCATGTTGGCCAGGCTGGCCTCTAACTCCTGACCTCGTGATCCAACTGCAGAGGATCAAAGCATATTTAAGGCCACAGCATGTCAAAGCACCAGTCTTTGGGGTATTACTTTTTGAACCCCAACAGTACATTGATAAATTGTTGAGCAGTATTTACCAAAGCCAAACAATTGCCTATCCCATGATACAGCATTTATAAGTATATAGCTGAGAGAAATGAGTATGTGTGGCTACTAAAAAGCATGTATAAGAATGGCTGGGTGTGGTGGCTCCTACCTGTAATCCCAGCACTTTGGGAGGCTGAGGCGGGAGGATTGCTTGAGGCCAGGAGTTTGAGACCAGTCTGGACAACATAGTTTAACTGCCTTTGCAAAGATTATGCCTGTTTAGAGAAATCTAGCATGGCTGACTCTATCTTGCTTCTAGCCTCACAGGCTAGCTATCTTCTCTTATTCCTAGGCATAGGCCAAGCTACCCATAGGAGGAATTTAGTGCATAGCTTGATTTAAAAGCAAGGATGGTAATAGTGCCTTCCTAGAACTAACCCTCTTCTTGCTCAGGGAGTGAAAATTGCCTTTATAAGACTAATGAAAGGCCACAGGATTAGGATTATGGGAGGGACATGAATTCTACTAAAATGTAGGCATAATTTCTATAATCCCTTACTGCTCAGGAGTCATGTGGCCAGTGGTCTCAAGATTTGTGACTTCTCTAATTGCTCCTATAGATAACATCAGTATTGTAGAACCTAAGACTGGTCTTTTAAAATGTTTTTCAGGGCGGGTGAGGTGGCTCACGCCGGTAATTCCAACACTTTAGGAGGCTTAGGTGGGCAGATCACCTGAGGTCGGGAGTTCGAAAGCAGCCTGGCCTACCTGGTGAAACTCCATCTCTACTAAAAATACAAAAATTAGCTGAGTGTGGTGGTGCATGCCTGTAATCCCAGCTCCTCAGGAGGCTGAAACAGAAGAATCATTTGAACCTGGGAGGCGGAGGTTGCAGTGAGCTGAGATTGCACCACTGTATTTCAGCCTGGGCCACAGAGCAAGACTGTCTCAAAAAAAAAAAAAGAAAAAATGTCAGACTTCTATTAGGGTGGTGCAAAAGAAATGGTCAAAACTGCAATTACTCTTGCACCAACCTAATACATTCTGGAAACTTACTGACCTTACCCAGACTTGTGACTCATGATATAACCAAATGGTCTTGTGCCTGCCCCCCACCACCCAGAGCCGACTCAGCACACAAGGACATTTTTCCACACCCCTATGATTATATCCCCAACAAAACAGCAGCACGCATTCCCTAGTTCCCTGCCCACCAAACTGTCTTTGAAAAACCCTAACTTCGATGATCACTTGAGGCCAGGAGTTCGAGACCAGCCTAACCAACATGGCAAAACCCCATCTTTACTAAAAATACAAAAAATTAATCGGGCGTGGTGGCGTGAGCTTCTAGTCCCAGTCACTCAGGATGCTGAGGCATGAGAATTGCTTAAACCGGGGAGGTGGAGGTTGCAGTGAGCCAAGATTGCTTTGCTGCACTCCAGCCTGAGTGACAGAGTCTCAAAAAGAAAAAAAAGAAAGAGAGAGAGAAAGAAAGAAAGAAAAGAAAGAGAGAGAAAGAAAGAAAAAGAGAGACAAAAAGAAAAAAGGAAGGGAAGGGAGAAAGAAAAAAGGAAGGGAAGGGAGAAAGAAAAAAGGAAGGGAAGGGAGAAAGAAAGAGAGAAAGAGAAAGGAGGGGAGGGAGGGAGGGAGGAAGCCGGGCACGGTGGCTCACGCCTGTAATCCCAGCACTTTGGGAGGCCAAGGCAGGCGGATCACCTGAAGTCAGGAGTTCAAGACCAGTCTGACAAACATGGTGAAACCCTATCTCTACTAAAAGTACAAAAATTAGCCAGGCATGGTGGCTAACCCCTATAATCCCAGCTACTCAGGAGGCTGAGGCAGGAGAATCACTTGAACCCGGGAGGCGGAGGTTGCACTGAGTTGAGATTGCGCTATTGCACTCCAGCCTGGGCGACAAGAGTGAAACTCCGTTAAAAAAAAAGAAAGAAAGGCCCTAACCTTCTAGCCTTCAGAGAGGCTGATTTGAGTGATAACTCTAGTTGTACTACACGGCTGGCCTTGCATTGATTAAACTCTTTATTGCAATAACAGGTCTCAGTGGATTGGTTTCGTGTGTTCAGTGGCCAGAAGAACCAATTGGGGAATTACAATAGCCAGACACCATCTCTCTAAAAAACAAACAAACAAACGAGTTATCTATGTCAATAAAAGTAAGAATAAGCCAGGCGCAGTGGCTAACCCTGTAATCCCAGCACTTTGGGAGGCCAAGGCGGGCAGATCATGAGGTCAAGAGATCGAGACAATCCTGGCCAACATGGTGAAACCCCGTCTCTACTAAAAATACATATATTAGCTGGGCATGGTGGCACACGCCTGTAGTCCCAGCTACTTGGGAGGCAGAGGCAGGAGAATCACTTGAACCTGGGAGGTGAAGGTTGCAGTGAGCCGAGATCATGCCACTGAACTCCAGCCCGGTGGCAGAGCGAGACTCCATCTAAACAAAAAAAGTAAGAATAATGATTACATCTAAGGGGTTGAGGGTCAGGGGAGGTATTGGTTAGGAGCGACAAGAAAGAACCTCTGAGGTGTTGGGAACAATCCTATCTTTTTCTGGGTGATGGTTATATGAATGTATACACATGTAAAACTTTATTGAGCTGTACACTTTACTATATGTATTTTGTGTGTATGTGTGTATGTTTTTCTTTTTTTTGAGACGGAGTCTCGCTCTGTTGCCCAGGCTGGAGTGCAGTGGTGCGATCTCGGCTCACTGCAACCTCTGCATCCCAGGTTCAAGCTATTCTCCTGCCTCAGCCTCCCAAGTAGCTGAGATTGCAGGTGCCCGCCACTACACCTGGCTAATTTTTTGTATTTTTAGTAGAGACGGTGTTCACCACGTTGGCCAGGCTGGTCTTGAACTCTTGACCTTGTGACCTGCCTCACTCTTCCAAATCTGGATTACAGGCTGACCACAGATGGAGTTTTGCTCTTGTTGCCCAGGCTGGAGTGCAATGGTGTGGTTTCGGCTCACTGTAACCTCCGCCTCCCAGGTACAAGCGATTCTCCTGTCTCAGCCTCCCAAGTAGCTCGGATTACAGGTATGTGCCATCACACCCGGCTAATTTTTGTATTTTTAGCAGAGACAGGGTTTCACCATGTTGGCCAGGCTAGTCTCGAACTCCTGACCTGACGATCCACCCACCTCAGCTTCCCAAAGTGCTGGGATTACAGGCGTGAGCCACTGCACCCAGACTTACCTCAGTTTTTTTATTTTTATTTTTTTTTTTTTGAGACGGAGTCTCGCTCTGTCGCCCAGGCTGGAGTGCAGTGGCGCGATCTCGGCTCACTGCAACCTCCGCCTCCTGGGTTCACGCCATTCTCCTGCCTCAGCCTCTCCAAGTAGCTGGGACTACAGGCGCCTGCCACCACGCCCGGCCAATTTTTTGTATTTTTGGTAGAGACGGGGTTTCACCGTGGTCTCGATCTCCTGACCTCGTGATCCGCCCACCTCGGCCTCCCAAAGTGCTGGGATTACAAGCGTGAGCCACCGCGCCCGGCCTACCTCAGTTTTTTTTAAATGGAGCAAATAAAGCTAAACTGACGTACCACTTTTTATCTGTCAGGTTGACAAAAATTCCAGTTTTGATATAGGAGTTAAGAAGATGGCAAGGCGCAGTGACTCACGCCTGTAATCCCAGCACTTTGGGAAACCAAAGTGGGTGGATCATCTGAGGTCAGGAGTTCGAGACTAGCCTGGCCAATATGGTGAAACCCCATCTCTACTAAAAATACAAAAATTAGCTGGGTCTGGTGGCACGTGCCTGTAATCTCAGCTACCTGGGAGGCTGAAGCAGGAGAATTGCTGGAACCTGGGAAGCGGAGGCTGCAGTGAGCTGAGATTGTGTTACTGCACTCCAGCCTCGGCAACAGAGCAAGATTCTGTCTTAAAATTAAACAAACAAGGCCGGGCGCGGTGGCTCACGCCTGTAATCCCAGCACTTTGGGAGGCCGAGGCAGGCGGATCTCAAGGTCAGGAGATCGAGACCATCCTGGCTAACACGGTGAAACCCCGTCTCTACTAAAAATACAAAAAATTAGCCGGGCGAGGTGGTGGGCGCCTGTAGTCCCAGCTACGCGGGAGGCTGAGGCAGGAGAATGGCGTGAACCCTGGGGGGCGGAGCCTGCAATGAGCCGAGATCGCGCCACTGCACTCCAGCCTGGGTGAAAGAGCGAGACTCCGTCTCAAAAAAAAAAAAAAAAAAAAAAAAAAAATTAAACAAACAAAAAAAAGAATCTACTTAGGCAGATAGGATATGGGAGTCCTTGGTAAGGTTCTCCTTTTACTTTTATTTATTTATTTATTTATTATTTTCAGATGGAGTTTCACTCTTGTTGCCCAGGCTGGAGTGCAATGGCACAATCTCAGCTCACTGCAACCTCCGCCTCCTGGGTTCAAGCAATTCTTCTGTCTCAGCCTCCCGAGTAGCTGGGATTACAGGTGAATGCCACCATCCTCAGCTAATTTTTATATTTTTTTAATACAGACAGGGTTTCATCATATTGGTTAGGCTGGTCTCAAACTCCTGACCTCAGGTGATCTGCCCTCCTTGGCCTCCCAAAGTGCTGAGATTACAGGCGGGAGTCACTGCACCTGGCCATTATTATTATTATTTTTATTTTTATTTTTGAGATGGAATCTCTCTCTGTCACCCAGGCTGGAGTGCAGTGGACGATCTGGGCTCACTGCAACCTCTGCCTCCAGGTTCAAGTGATTCTCCTGCCTCAGCCTCCTGAGTAGCTGGGGTTACAAGCATGCCCCACCACGCTCAGCTAATTTTTGTATTTTTAGTAGAGACGGGGTTTCACCATTTTGGTCAGGCTGGTCTTGAACTCCTGACCTCAAGTGATCCACCTGCCTTGGCCTCCCAAAGTTCTGGGATTACAGGTGTGAGCCACCTCACCCGGCCTATTTATTTATTTATTTTCGAGACGGAGTCTTGCTCTGTCACCCAGGCTGGAGTACGGTGGCAGGATCTCGGCTCACTGCAACCTCCGCCTCCCGGGTTCAAGTGATTCTCCTGCCTCAGCCTCCCGAGTAGCTAGGGTTACAGGCACGCGCCATCACACCCATCTAATTTTTGTGTTCTTAGTAGAGACGGGGTTTCACCATGTTGGCCAGGCTGGTCTCGAACTCTTGACCTCGTGATCCGCCTGCCTCGGCCTCCCAAAGTGCTGGGATTACCGGCATGAGCCACCAGGAGGTTCTCCTTTTAATGAAAAGCAACCCCAAATCATTTTCCTTTCTAACAAAGAGCAGCCTGTGAAATCGAGCTGCAGACATAGATGCCAGCAGTTGTGCCAATCATGTTCAAAATGGCGGTTCCATCTTTCCTTCTCTTTGTCAGCCACAGTGTACAGTAAGGAGCAGATAATATGGCGCCTGGCAAGGGGATGGTTCATTTGCATAATAAGATTAGGGTGGGGTGGCCAGCCTTCCCCTCAAGCTATATAAACGTCACACCTGATTGAACCAATTTGATTTACCTACGTAAATCAGACATCGCCTTCTCAAGCCTGCCTATAAAATCCGGCGAACTCTGCTGCCGGCCAGTCTTTTCCTTTGGGAAGCCCCTCTTTCTCGCCAGAGAGAGAGCTGTTCTCCCTTCTCTTTCTTTCTGCAACCTCCGCCTCCCGGGTTGCAAGTCCAATAAAGCTAAACTGAGGTACCACGAAACTCCTCCTGTGTGTATGTGTCCTAAATTTTCTTGGTACAAGACGATGAACCTCGGATATTTACCCCAGGCAACGAAGCCACTTTAGTTTGATACTGTTGTCAAAATTTTGGGGAATTAGGCCGGGCGTGGTGGCTCACGCTTGTAATCCCAGCACTTTGGGAGGCCGAGGCGGGTGGATCACGAGGTCAGAAGATCGAGACCACGGTGAAACCCCGTCTCTACTAAAAATACAAAAAATTAGCCGGGCGTGGTGGCGGGCGCCTGTAGTCCCAAGCTACTCGGAGAGGCTGAGGCAGGAGAATGGCGTGAACCCGGGAGGCGGAGCTTGCAGTGAGCCGAGATCGCGCCACTGCACTCCAGCCTGGGCGACAGAGCAAGACTCCATCTCAAAAAAAAAAAAAATTTTGGGGAATTAGTCACTATAATGCTTTGCTGGCAGGTGTGCAAGTTATTAAACCCTATATAGGGTCAATTTGGAATAGATATAAAAGTTGCAAATGCATATTATATCTTTTGACTCACTAATCCCATTTCTAGGGTTTATCTTACAGATATATTGAATGAAACATAGATATGAGATAACACATTAGATATAGGTATGGGATTAGACATAGCATTTATAATAGTGAAAGATTAAAAATATATAAATGGGCTAGGCACATGGCTCACGCCTGTAATCCCAGCACTTTGGGAAGCCAAGGCAGGAGGATTGATTGAGGCCAGGAGTTCAAGACCAGCCTGGGCAAAATAATGAGACAGTGCCTCTACAAAAAATTTTAAAAATTAGCCAGGCATGATGGTGCATGCCTGTAGTCCCAGCTACTTGGGAGTCTGAGGCAGGAGGACCACTTGAGCCCAGAAGTTCAAGGCTGTAGTGTGCTGTAATCATGCCACTGCACTTCAGCCTGGGTGACAGAGTGAGACCCGTCTCAAAAGAAAAAGAAATAAAATAAATAAAAATAAACTTCATTTGGGCCGGGCACGGTGGCTCATACCTGTAATCCCAGCACTTTGGGAGGCCAAGGTAGGTGGATCACGAGGTCAGGAGATGGAGACCATCCCGGCTAACACAGCGAAACCCCGTCTCTACTAAAAATACAAAAAAATTAGCTGGGCGTGGCGGCAGGCACCTGTAGTCCCGGCTACTAGGGAGGCTGAGACAGGAGAATGGCATGAACCTGGGAGGCTGAGCTTGCAGTGAGCTGAGATCGCGCCACTGCACTCCAGCCTGGGCAATAGAGCAAGACTCCGTCTCAAAATAAATACATAAATAAAAATCAATCAATCAATCAATAAACTTCATTTGATTTTACTAGAGAAAAGATTGAACTACCTTTCTTTTTCCTCCATAAAAAAGTGATATTATGGGCTGGGCACAGTGGCTTATTCCTGTAATCCCAGAACTTTGGGAGGCTGAGGCAGGCAGATCACTTGAGCCCAGGAGTTTGAGACCAGCTTGGGCAACATGAAAAAACCCTATCTCTACTAAAAATACAAAAAAATTAGCTGGGTGTGGTGGTGGGCGCCTGTAATCCCAGCTACTCTGGAGGCTGAGGCAGAAGAATCACTTGAATCCGGGAGATAGAGGTTGCAGTGAGCCGAGAGCGTGCCACTGCACTCCAACCTGGGTGACAGAGTGAGACTCCGTCTCAAAAAAAAAAAAATTCTAAAAATTAGACAGGGTGTGTGCCTGCAGTCCCAGCTACTCACGAGGCTGAGGTGAGAGGACTGCTTGAGGCTGAGTGATTGAGGCTGCAGAGAGCTATGATTATGCCACTGGACTCCAGCCTGGGTGACACAGCAAGACCGTGTCTGAAAAAGAAAGAAGTATTACAAAATCATTGTTATATGAAATAACAATCAGAGTATGCAGTGAGAAAAGTAGGAGTTTGAGCTGTAGAGTGTCTGACAGAAAATTAAAAAACTTTAGGCCGGGCGTGGTGGCTCATGCCTGTAATCCCAGCACTTTGGGAGGCCAAGACAGGCGGATCACGAGGTCAGGAGAACGGGACCATCCTGGCTAACACGGTGAAACCCCGTCTCTACTAAAAATACAAAAAAATTAGCCGGGTGTGGTGGCAGGCGCCGGTAGTCCCAGCTACTCGGGAGGTGGAGGCAGGAGAATGGGGTGAACCTGGGAGGCGGAGCTTGCAGTGAGCTGAGATCGCGCCACTGCACTCCAGCCTGGGCGACAGAGTGAGACTCCGTCTCAAAAAAAAAAAAAAAGAAAAGAAAAGAAAAGAAAAAAGCTTAAAAAAATTTTTTTAAAAAGGAAAAAAGAGAAAAGTAGTAGTTAATATTATATAGAAGTGAGATGGGTAGTTACTAATAAAGATATCCTTCTAGATTGTGAGATGTTTGGATTTCTGTCAGCTTTCTGAAATTTGTAATTTCTTTTCACTTTCTAATTAAATATTTATTTCGTAACCACTTTTTTTTTTCTTTTTTTGAGGTAGACTCTTGCTCTGTCACCAGGCTGGAATGTAGTGACGCGATCTCCTGTGTTCAAGCGATTCTCGTGTCTCAGCCTCCTGAGTAGCTGGGGTTACAGGCACACATCACCACATCCAGATAATTTTTGTATTTTTAGTAGAGACGGGGTTTCACCATGTTGGTCAGGATGGTCTCAATCTCCTGACCTCGTGATCTGCCTGCTTCGGCCTCCCAAAGTGCTGGGATTGCAGGCATGAGCCACCACGCCTGGCCTGTATTCTTTTTTTTAAAGGGGACCCACCAAACTGTGTAAACTCCAAGTCCCACAAAACCTGGATCCACCCTGGCTTGGGCCAGCTGCAGAGGGACTTTGAGGAGACAGTAAAACTGTCCACTGGAGTTTTTAAATGAAACAAAACAAAAACAAAAACTGGTCCCAATGTGACATATCCCTCCTTTCCCTCAAATCCTGTATGAGATCTTTAGCAAAATAGCTATTTTTTTTTTTTTTTTTTTTTTTGAGACGGAGTCTCGCTCTGTCACCCAGGCTGGAGTGCAGTGGTGCAATCTCGGCTCACTGCAAACTCCGCCTCCCGGGTTCACGCCATTCTCCTGCCTCAGCCTCCCAAGTAACTGGGACTACAGGCGCCCGCCACCACGCCCGGCTAATTTTTTGTATTTTTTTTTAGTAGAGACGGGGTTTCACCGTGGTCTCGATCTCCTGACCTCGTGATCCGCCCGCCTCGGCCTCCCAAAGTGCTGGGATTACAAGCGTGAGCCACCGTGCCCGGCCCAAAATAGCTATTTTTTAACTTTAAAATTTAACAGAGAACCAGGCAGAAGAGACTTAGATTAACAGGAGCAATGTGAGAAATTCTGTGGGAGCAGAGGGAGGAGTGTATGTGTGGCCACAAGATCCATAATAGGTAAGGAGGTGACAATTGCCTGCTCTCTGCACTCCTCAGGCTGCACCTGGAAGATTCTGCCCCAGATAAGGAGGCAGGTTGTCAAACGGACATGGACAAACTAGGGCAAACCCACAGGCACTCATTCAGAGTGATAGAGTTTGGAGTCAGAGCCCGGAGATTTCTTTCCTTCTGTCTCTTTTTTTCCTTCCTTCCTTCCTTTCCTTTCCTTTCCCTCCCTCCCTCCCTCCCTTCCCTCCCTCCCCTCCCTCCCTCCCTTCCCTCCCTCCTTCCTTCCTTCCTTCCTTCCTTCCTTCGTCAGAGCCCAGAGATTTCTTTCTTTCTGTCTCCTTCCTTCCTTCCTTTCTTTCAACGGATCTTCTCTGTCCCCAGGTGGATCATATATCGGCCAACTGCAACTCCCCTCCTCACCTTTTCTGCCTCACCTCTCGATACTGGGCTACAGGCCCCCACCACCCTGGCTAATTTTTTTTTTGTATTTTATAGAGATGGGGTTTACCCTGGTTCGATCCTGACCTCTGATCCCCCCTTCACCTCCAAATCTGGATTACAACTGACCACCCCCCGGTTCTTTCTTTCTTTTTTCTTTCTTTCTTTCTTTCTTTCTTTCTTCCTTCCTTCCTTCCTTCCTTCCTTTTCTTTTCTTTCCCTCCCTCCCTCTTTCGCTCTCTTTCTTCTTTCTTTTTTTTTTTTTTTTTTGAGATGGAGTCTCGCTGTTGCCCAGGCTGGAGTGCAGTGGCGCGATCTTGGCTCACTGCAAGCTCCGCCTCTCAGGTTCATGCCATTCTCCTGTCTCAGCCTCCCAATGAGCTGGGACTACAGGCACCCGCCACCACGTCTGGCTAATTTTTTTGTATTTTTAGTAGAGACGGGGTTTCACCATGTTAGCCAGGATGATCTCGATCTCCTGACCTCGTCATCCACCCGCCTTGGCCTCCCAAAGTGCTGGGATTACAGGCGTGAGCCACCGCGCCCAGCCTGCCTGCCTGCCTGCCTGCTTGCTTTCTCTTTCTTTCTTTTTTTCTTTTCTTTTCTTTTCTTTTCTTTCTTCCTTCCTTCCTTCCTTTCTTTTTTTTTTTTTTTTTTTTTTTT
>NW_026652280.1:101563796-101575329 GCF_009828535.3 Hylobates moloch
GACAGAGTCTCTCTCTGTCGCCCAGGCTGGAGTGCAGTGGCGCAATCTCGGCTCACTGCAAGCTCCGCCTCCCGGGTTCACGCCATTATCCTGCCTCAGCCTCTCTGAGTAGCTGGGACTAGTAGAGACAGGGTTTCACCGTGTTAGTCAGGATGGTCTCGATCTCCTGACCTCGTGATCCACCCGCCTTGGCCTCCCAAAGTGCTGGGATTACAAGCGTGAGCCACTGCACCCGGCCTCTCTCTCTCTTTCTCTTTCTTTCTTTCTTTCTCTCTCTCGCTTTCTCTTTTTCTTTCTTTCTCTTTTCTTTTCTCTCCCTCCCTCCCCCCTTCCTCCCTTCCTCCCTTCTTTCCTTCCTCCCTTCTTTCCTTCCTTCCTCCCTTCCTCTCTTCCTTCCTTCCTTCCTCTCTCTTTTTTTTTTTTGATAGAGTCTCTATATTTCCCAGGTTAATCTTGAACTATTGGCTTCAAGGAATCCTCCTGCCTTGGCTTCCTAAAGTGCTGGGATTACAGATTTGAACCACATGCCTAGCCAAGATCTTGGAGAAGTGTCTCAAGAAACTACAGATGGTCTTTGACTTACTATTTTTCTTTTCTTTTTGGGATGGAGTTTCACTCTTGTTGCCTAGGCTGGAGTGCAATGGCACAATCTCAGCTCACCGCAACCTCTGCCTCCCTGGTTCTGTCTCAGCCTCCCGAGTAGCTGGGATTATAAGCATGCACCACCACGCCTAGCTAATTTTGTATTTTTAGTAGAGACGGGGTTTCTCCATGTTGCTCAGGCTGGTCTTGAATTCCCGACCTCACGTGATCTGCCTGCCTCAGCCTCCCAAAGTGCTGTGATTACAGGTGTGAGCAACCGTGCCTGGCTAATATTTAATTTTTAATTATTATGGATACTTGCCAGTTGTCTTAAATGTATTTTCAATTTATAATACTTTCAATTTAGGATGGACATATTGGGATGTAACTCCATCACCCATAAGTCAAAGAGCATCTGTAGTGATGTTGTACTGCTGAGACTCCAAATGGAGGGGTAGGAGGGGGTGGGCACTGTTGTTAGAAGAGACAATGGACCTCTGCCTACTTAGAAAAGACAATGCTGGGCCTGGTGCAGTGGCTCATGCCTGTAATCCCAGCACTTTGGGTGGTCAAGGTGAGCAAATCGCTTGAGCCCAGTAGTTGGAGACCAGCCTGGCCAACATGGCAAAACCCTATCTCTACAAAAAACACAAAAATTAGCCAGGTGTGGTGGCGTGGGCCTGTAGTTTCAACTACTTGGGAGGCTGAGGTGGGAGGGTCACTTGAGCCCAGGAAGTGGAGGTTGCAGTGAGCCGAGAAGGCATCCCTGCACTCCAGCCACTGCACTCCCACCTGGGTAACAGAAGGAAACCCTGTCTCAAAAAACAAACAAACAAACAAAAAAAACCCCAGTGCTATGCAGGGCAGGTGGGCCCCAAAACTGGGGCTTAGCCTGGGGGGGTTCTTGTTTTCCCCCAGGAAAGAATTCAAGGGTGAGCCAGTGGTGTTAAACTTCAACTTTTAATTGAAGCAGCAGGGTACAGCAGCAGCACAGGTGCTGCTCCCTGGGGAGCACAGTTACCCCATCGGCAGTGTACCCAGAGTAGCAGCTCAAAGGCAGTTTAAAGTCATTTTTATTTTATTTATTTTATTTTATTTTATTTTTTTTTCAAGACAGAGTCTTGCTCTCTCTCCAGTCTGGAGTGCAGTGGCGTGATCTCGGCTCACTGCAAGCTCCGCCTCCTGGGTTCATGCCATTCTCCTGCCTCAGCCTCCCGAGTAGCTGGGACTACAGGCACCTGCCACCATGCCTGGCTAATTTTTTGTATTTTTAGTAGAGATGGGGCTTTGCCGTGTTAGCCAGGATGGCTCAGTCTCCTGACCTTGTGATCCACCCACCTTGGCCTCCCAAAGTGCTGGGATTACAGGCATCAGCCACCATGCCCAGCCTACAGTCATATTTATAACTCACTTTTGTTGTTGTTTTTTGAGATGGAGTCTTTCTCTGTCACCTAGGCTGGAGTGCAGTGATGAGATCTCAGCTCACTGCCTCCTGGGTTCAAGCGATTCTCCTGACTCAGCCTCCAGAGTAGCTGGGATTACAGGCGTGCACCACCACTCCTGGGTAATTTTTATATTTTTAGTAGAGATGGGGTTTTACCATGTTGGCCAAGCTGGTCTGGAAGTCCTGACCTCAAGTGATCCACCTGCCTCGGCCTCCCAAAGTGCTGGGATTACAGGCGTGAGCCACCTCGCCCAGCCTATAACTCACTTTTAATTACATGCAAATTAAGAAGCAGGCTATGCAGAAATTTCTAGGAAAAGGTTGGTAATTTCCAGGCCATCAGGTTGTTGCAATGGAAAGGGGCGGAAACATTCCAGTGTTGCCATGGCAATGGTGAACTGACAGGGCATACTGTTGGGCATGTCATGGAAAGCTGCTTGTCTTCAGTCCCTGTTTTAGCTAGTCGTCAACTTGGTCCTATTTCTGAGCCCCACCTCCTGAGTTGAGTCCTGCCCCCTACCTGTCTAGGATCATTGGAAGAGGTGGGCAGCAGGAATGGCTTTTCTATAAATGTGAAAGGCATTTATATTAAATACCTATCATAGGCCGGGCGCTGTGGCTCACACCTGTAATCCCAGCACTTTGGGAGGCCAAGGCGGGTGGATCACTTGAGGTTGGGAGTTTGAGGCCAGCCTGACCAACATGGAGAAACCCCGTCTCTACTAAAAGTACAAAATTAGTCCGGCGTGGTGGCGCATGCCTGTAATCCCATCTACTCAGGAGGCCGAGGCAGGAGAATCACTTGAACCCGGGAGGTGGAGGTTGCGGTGAGCCGACATTGTGCCATTGCACTTTAGCCTGGGCAACAAGCGAAACTCCATCTCAAAAAAAATAAAAATAAATAAAAAATAAATAAAATAAATAAATACCTAACATCAAACAATTTATAATTCACATTGTAATGATATCCATCAGATTTTTTTACATTCTACTTTTATTTTTTATTTTTTTGAGACAGAGTCTCACTCTGTAGCCCAGGCTGGAGTGTGGTGGCAGGATCTCAGCTCACTGCAACCTCTGCTTCCCGGGCTTAAGCAATCCTCCAACTCCAAACTCCCTGGTAGCTGGGACTACAGGCATGCGCCGCTACGCCAGGCTAAATTTTTTTTTTTTTTTGAGATGGAGCTTCACTCTTGTTGCCCAGGCTGGAGTGCAATGGCACGATCTTGGCTCACTGAAACCTCCAGCTCCTGGGTTCAAGCAATTCTCCTGTCTCAGCCTCCCGAGTGGCTGGGATTACAGGTGCCCGCCACCACACCTGGCTAATTTTTGTATTTTTAGTAGAGACAGGGTTTCGCCATGTTGGCCAGGCTGGTCTCGAACTTTTGACCTCAGGTGATCTGCCCCCCTTGGCCTCCCAAAGTGCTGAGATTACAAGGGTGAGCCACTGTGCCTGGCCTTATTTTTATTTTTTCAATTTTTAAAAAATGTGGGTTCGGCCGGGTGTGGTGGCGCCCACCTGTAATCCCAGCTACTTGGGAGGCTGAAGCAGGAGAATCGCTTGAATCCTGGAGGCGGAGATTGTAGTGATCTGAGATCACACCACTGCACTCCATCCTGGGCCACACAGCAAGACTGTCTCAAAAAAAAAAAAAAAAAAAAAAATTCAGGGTCTTGCTGTATTGCCCAAGCTGGAGTGCAGTGGCTATTCTTAGGCTGGATCCCATTACTGATTAGCATGGAAATGTTGACCTACTCTGTTTTCGATGTGGGCCAGTTTACCCCTTGTAAGGCAACCTGGTGGTCTCCTGCTCCCAGGAAATCACCAGATTTATGCCCAATGTGGTGGGGACACCTGATTGCATAGTGCACTACAGCCCAGAACTTCAGCCCTCAAGTGATCCTCCCGCATCCACCCCCCAAGTAGCTGGGCCTACAGGCATGTACTACCACGCCTGGCCAAATATTAACAAATACTATATTTATAAGTGTAGAGACAGGGTCTTGCTATGTTGTTTAGGCTCGTCTCAAACTCCTGGGCTTCAAGTGATCCTCCTGTCTTGGCCTCCCAACAAGCTGGGATTATAGATGTAAGCCACCATGCACTGACAATAATGACTATTTTGATGTCAGAATCTTAGGTGATTTTTTTTTTTTTGTAAGTCTGCGTCTCACTCTGTACCCAGGCTGGAGTGCAGTGGCACAATCATGGCTCACTGTAACCTTGAACTCCTGGGTTCAAGGGATCCTCCTGCCTCAGCCTATTGAATAGCTAGGACACAGGCATGTGCCACCACACCTGGCTAATTTTTTTTTTTCTTTTGTAGAGATGAGGTCTTGTTATATTGCCCAGGTTGGTCTTGAACTCCTGTCCTCAATTGATCCTCTTGCCTGGGCCTTCAAAGTGTTGAGATTATGGGTGTGAGCCACCATGCCTGGCCTTTTAGGTGATTTTTTATTTCTTCTCTGTAATTCTTTTTCTAAGTGTATGTTATTTCTAGAAATAATAAGGTCATTAATTTTTTTTTTTTTTTTGAGATGCGGTCTTGCTCTGTTGCATAGGCTGGAGTGCATTGGCACAATCTAGGCTCACTGGAACCTCTGCCTCCAGGGTTCAAGCGATTCTCCTGCCTCAGCCTCCCAAGTAGCTGGGACTACAGGCTCACGCCACCACCCCTGGCTAATTTTTGTATTCTTAGTAGAGACGGGGTTTTGCCATGTTGGCCAGGCTGGTCTCGAGCTCTTGATCTCGTGATCCACCCACCTCGGCCTCCCAAAGTGCTGGGATTACAGGTGAGAGCCACCTCACCCTGCCCAAGGTCATTAATCTTAAAAAAAAAAAAAAAAAAAAGAGGCTGGGCCCAGTGGCTCACGCCTGTAATCCCAGCACTTTGGGAGGCCAAGGCAGGCAGATCACGAGGTCAAGAGTTCGAGACTAGCCTGGTCATCATGAAGAAACCCCGTCTCTACTAAGAATACGAAAATTATCCAGGTGTGGAGACACGAGCCTGTAGTCCCAGCTACTCAGGAGGCTGAGGCAGAAGAATTGCTTACCAGGAGGCGGAGTTTGCAGTAAGCCGAGATTGTGCCACTGCACTCTAGCCTGGGCAACAGAGTGAGACTCCATCTCAAAAAAACAAACAAAAAAAACAAAAAAAACTCGACCAGGCGCGGTGGCTGACACCTGTAATCCCAGCACTTTGGGAGGCTGAGGTTGGCAGATCCCCTGAGGTCAGGAGTTCAAGACCAGCCTGACCAACATGGCAAAACCCCGTCTCTACTAAAAATACAAAAAAATTAGCCAGGCGCGGTGGTGTGCCTGTAATCGCAGCTGCTCAGGAGCCTGAGGCAAAAGAATCGCTTGAACTCGGGAGTCGGAGGTTGCAGTGAGCTGAGATCATGCCACTGCACTCCAGCCTGGGTGACAGAGTGGGACTCCGTCTCAGAAAAAAAAAAACAAAAACAAAAAACAAAAAACCTCTTTTAGATACATGCGGTCTCCAAAGTTCTAATTCAGCTACTGAAATACCTCTACCGTTGCTTCTTCTCTCAATTATCACACAAGTGGATTAAGTTCATCCTGATTTTCATGATGTATATAAAAACTCATCTCCAAGCTCAACAAAACAAAGGATCTCCCATCCAACAAGATGTGCCTTCCTGGCTGGGCCTGGTGGCTCATACCTGTAATACCAGCACTTTGGGAGGCAGAGGTGGGCAGATCACCTGAGGTCAGGAGTTCGAGACCAGCCTGAAACCCTATCTCTGCTAAAAACACAAAAATTAGCCAGGCATGGGGGCAGGTACTGTAATCACAGCTATTGGGGAGGCTGAGGCAGGAGAGTCACTTGAACCCAGAAGGTGGAGGTTGCAGTGAGCTGAGATTGCACCACTGCACTCCAGCCTGGGTGACAGAGTAAGACTCTTGTCTCAAAAAAACAAACAGGCCGGGCCCGGTGGCTTATGCCTGTAATCCCAGCAGTTTGGGAGGCCGAGGTGGGTGGATCACCTGAGGTCAGAAGTTCAAGGTCAGCCTGACCAACACAGTGAAACCCCATCTCTACTAAAAATACAAAATTAGCTGGGTGTGTTGGCGGATGCCTGTAGTCCCTGCATCTCGGAGGGCTGAGGCAGGAGAATTGCTTGAACTTGGGAGGCGGAGTTCACAGTGAGCCAAGATCTTACCACTGCACTCCAGCCTGGGTGACAGAGCAAAACCCTGTTTCAAACAAACAAACAAACAAACAAAACCCAAAGAAACAAACAAAAAGCAAAAAAAGATGCACCTTCCTTAGATGGCAGTTTCAGGGTCAAGCCCCCTTTTCCATAAATAAAATGAGTTTCTGTTCCTTCAAAAGGAATTGTAATGATTGAAACATTTCCATCTTCTTCTTTTTTTTTTTCTTTCTTTTTTTAGATAGAGTCTCACTCTGTCACCCAGGCCAGAGTGCAGTGGCGCGATCTCAGCTCACTGCAACCTCTACCTCCTGGTTTCAAGTGATCCTTGTGCCTCAGCCTCCCGAGTAGCTGCGATTACAGGCGCCCACCATCACGGTCGGCTAATCTTCCTATATTTTTAGTAGAGACAGGGTTTCGCCATGTTGGTCAGGCTGGTCTCGAACTCCTGACCTTGTGATCTGCCCACCTCAGCCTCCCAAAGTGTTGGGATTACAGTCGTGAGCCACCGCGCCTAGCCAATTTTTTTTTTTTTTTTTTTTTTTGAGAAGGAGTTTCATTCTTGTTGCCCGGGCTGGAGTGCAATGGCGCAATCTTGGCTCACCGCAACCTCTGCCTCCCGAGTTCAAGTGATTCTTCTGCCTCAGCCTCCTGAGTTGCTGGGATTACAGGCATGCGCCACCATGCCCAGATAATTTTTGTATTTTTAGTAGAGATGGGGTTTCACCATGTTGGTCAGGCTGGTCTCGAACTCCTAACCTTAAAAGATCCACCTGCCTCTGCCTCCCAAAGTCCTGGGATTACAGGTGTGAGCCACCGTGCCCGGCTGAAGATCATAGATATTTTTAAAAGCATTTCAGACCTGGATAAGCAGTTAGATTGCATAATCTGTACTTTTTTTCTTTTTCTTTCTTTTTTTTTTTTTTGAGACAGAGTTGCACTCTTGTTGCCCAGGCTGGAGTGCAATGGCGCCATCTCAGCTCACCGGAACCTCCGCCTCCTGGGTTCAAATGATTCTTCTACCTCAGCCTCCCCAGTAGCTGGGATTACAGGCATGTGCCATCATGCCTGGCTAATTTTTTTTTTTTTTTTGTATTTTTAGTAGAGACGGGGTTTCTCCATGTTGGTCAGGCTGGTCTCAAATTCCCGACCTCAGGTGATCTGCCTACCTCAGCCTCCTAAAGTGCTGGGATTACAGGCATGAGCCATCGCGCCTGGCCTAATCTGTACTTTTTCTAATACAAAGATTTTTAGATCTTACTAGTATCTCTCATTAAGGGGTTCAATCAGGTGCTGCATTTCACTTCCAACTATTCTCCAGATATAAGCAACTCCTTAAATCTAGCATCATGGGCCAGGCGCGTTGGCTCACACCTGTAATCCCAGTACTTTGGGAGGCCAAGGCAAGAAGATCACTTGAGGCCAGGAGTTTCAGTCCACCCTTGGCATCATAGTGAAACTTTGTCCCTACTAAAAATTTTTAAAAATTAGCTGGGGGCCAGGCATGGTGGCTCACGTCTGTAATTCTAGCACTTTGGGAGGCCAAGGCAGGTGGATCTCCTGAGGTCAGACCAGCCTGGCCAACATGGTGAAACTCCATCTCTACTAAAAATACAAAAATTAGGCCAGGCGTGGCAGCTCATGCGTGTAATCCCAGCACTCTGGGAGGCCGAGGTGGGCAGATCACGAGGTCAGGAGCTCGAGAACAGCCTGACCAACATGGTGAATCCCTGTGTCTACTAAAAATACAAAAATTAGCCGGTTATGGTATCAGGCACCTGTAATCCCAGCTACTCAGGAGGCTGAGGCAGGAGAATCGCTTGAACCCGGGAGGCGGAGGTTGCAGTGAGCAGAGATCACGCCACTGCACTCCAGCCTGGGTGACAGAGCGAGACTCCGTCTCAATAATAATAATAATAAACTAATTAATTAAAAATACAAAAATTAGCCAGGCTTGGTGGCAGGCACCTGTAATCCCAGTGAGGCTGAGGCAGGAGAATCGCTTGAACCTGGAAGGTGGAGGCTGCAGTGAGCTGAGATAATGCCATTGCACTCCAGCCTGGGCGACGTAGTGAGACTTCATCTCCAACAACAACAAAAAAAGAGAATTAGCTGGTGGGGGTGGTGTGCTCCTGTAGGCTTAGCTACTCGGGAGGCTGAGGTAGGTGGATCACTTCATCCCAGGAGTTCTAGGTTGCAGTGAGCTATAATTGCTGCACTGCACTCTTGCCCAGCCTAGGAGACAAAGTGAAAATCTGTCTCAAAAAAAAATCTATCGTTATGGTTTGTATAATGTTGACTCTTAATCATAACCACAAACACTTATCTAATTGTTATTACCTGCCAGTATTCTGAGCATGTAACAGGAATTATTAAGTCATGTAATTCTCAAAACAAACCTATGAAGTAGGTTTTATGATCATTCCTGAGTTACAGAATAGAAAACTCAGGGCAGAGAGAAGCTGAGTAGTTTGCACAAGGTTACATTGATTATGAGTGACAGAGCTGGGATCTAAATCCAGGCAGGCTATCTCCAGAGTCCAGCCTCTTACCCAACTTTGCACTGCCTCTCATTTGATAGAGAAGTGTAATTGTGCCACTTTTGAACACTGAGATCTGCATGGTATTTTGGCCTAGTTTTTGCCTGCCTGAAGTTTAGTGGGCTGACCTGATCATCGGACATGCAATGGCCAAGGCATACCGTATGTAGTCCATATTTGGAAGCCAAAGGCAGAGAGTCATACTGGGATGATTGCATCAAGTTCAGACAGGGTGCCACTGTCATGAACAGATGTGCCTGATTATGGAATCTTCCCTTTGGAAAGGTTCTTAAAGGGCAACCAGCCTATCCTCTGACTCACTGGTGCCAGTGTATGTGGTATGGCAGTGGGTGGCTGGGGTCTTTTCCTATCTGGACTCTCTCACTGCTTCTCTAACCTTGGTTTGAGGTACAGTCAAGCAGGTTTTTGCCACCACCCCCCCTGTTCCTGGTAGAATGCAGTCTGGGAGCAGGCACAGGATGTGGTCTCATCTTCCTCCAGAGCGTCCTCTCCTGTCTTTGTGCAACACCAAATTTATCCGCATCCTGACCCTTCATCTTGGTGGTAAACACCTCGCCTGGAATCTTACTTGCGTTCCAACCCAAAGAGATTAAATCTCCCTGGACAGCATTCTTCTTCTTTTTTTTTTAATGGTTAATTTATTTATTTTTATAGCTCCTGCAATTTAATTAAAAAATTGACTTTCAGTCTGCAAAACTGGCCTCTGCTTAATTAGATTCCACGGATCTGTCCTGAAAAGTATAAATCTTTTAAAAAAATAATTATTACTAAATATACTGCTATGATAAATAAATTACTCAAACCCTTTGACGTAGAGAAAAGAGCGGGTGAGAGAGGAGGTTATTTGTCTGTTTCTGTCAGCTCCATTTTTGTTCCAGGCCGTGGCCTTGTTCGGGGCTGGCTGGGCGGGGGTTCCCTCTGCACAGCCTCCAGCTGGCCCTTCCACTCGCCTGCTGAGCTGCCTTCTCAGCCCGCCCCACGCTTCCAGAGGCGTCACGTGGGCTGATGAGATAATGTATGTGAAAGCCTTTGTCAACTGCAAGGCACAATTGAATGCCAATTATTATTGTTATTCTTACCATACTCTGGGGAAACCCTGTGGCCCCACCCCTCCCAAACGTACTAGGCGGGACAGCCCGGGAAAACTGAGAGGCTAGACTGCCCCTCCCATGTGGGCGGAGGTTCCTGGCACAAGACGGTCTCCCAGGCCTGTGGGGCGAGCTTTATTGCTACCCTCCTGCCCCCTCAGGAATGGCTTTCCCAGTTCTTCCTGTCTTCGGGGGCCTTCCTCCGGAAGGAAATCTCCTTAGTTCCAGTGAAAGTTCTCGGGCCGCTGAAATCATCGACTCCTTAGGCCCCTCCTCACCTCCGCCGCACAGCCCCTTCCCCTCCCGGTGCCCGCAGTGGAGCCAGGCTGCCTCGGAAGGATCTGACCGGCAATTTCCTAGAATTGTGCTTCTGGAGCTCCTCAGTCGTCCACTCCCTGCCCCTCTTCCCCACCTCATTTAAGGCTCCTCTCCCCAGAACTCAAGTCCCCGTAGCTGTCCCAGCTCCACCCTGATCTAACTTCCTAGGCCTCACAGCTCTCTTTATCATAGCCAGTCTCTGTCTACTACCCTTGTGGTGAGGAACTGGGGCGTGGGAGGCTACAGGGCCAACAGGGCCCATCAGGAAGTTCAGTAGCTGTGGATGACAGGACAACCACTCTCGGTGAGGCCCTCCCAGTGTTGTTCATCCCCAGCTTGGCTGGTGAGAGGACTGGACCATGTCTGCTCCCTCTCCCAGTAAGTTGAGCCTGACTGGGGCCGAAAAGGGTGGGCGGGAAGCACAAAACAAGAAGAGTCACTGGACAGGAGGGGAGCAATTTATCCTTTCTTCATCCCAAACTGCCAGCTGTGTACCAGGGAGCAGTGCCACACCAGACCTCCAAGCTCCCAGTGGCCACCCTACGTCCAGGTCCTACAGGGTGGACTCCAGGAAGAGGCCTGGGAGGTCAGGGGAGAGGCCTGCCTGCACTTGATGGATAGTCCTGAAGAAATGTCTGGCACTTTCCTCCCCCATGAGGGCGGTGGAGCTGCAGCCACCTCTCCCCCGCATTCCTGCCTGCCTGCCTCGGAAGGAGGGGTGAAGGGTGGGTCCAGCAGGGAAACCAGGGCTCCTGGCCCAGCTGAGAGGCATTTTGCAAACTATGACTCAACATTTGTCTACACTGACATGGGGAATGGAGGAGCAGGTGGACAATCCGCAAATTTCACCTGGGTTGAAAGGCATCCATATGTTCCCACCCGACCCCCACTTCCTCCCCAGCTCCCAGGCCTCTCCATTCAGTCCATACTAATTATCTGATTCCTACTGTATGCCAGTCATTGAGTAACATAACAGTTCTCGAGGTGTGGTCCACAAATCCTGGGAGTCCCAAATATTTTTTCAGGGCATAGATGAGGTCAAACGATTTTCATAATAATTCTAATACATTATTTGCCCTTTTGACAGTGTTGACACATTGCATCGAAGTGCAAAAGCAATGGGGGCAAAACTGCTGTGGCTTTACATAAATCAAGGCAGTGGCACCCAATTAGTATTGCATGCATTCTTCACCACTGCACATTGAAAAGGCTGGTTTCACGTAAGAATGTTCTTGATAAAGCAGTCAAAAATTAACATGTAATAGGTTTATTATTGTTATCTTACATGAGTTAATAAATAAGGATTTGTGGCTGGGTGCGGAGTCTCACTCCTATAATCCCAGCACTTTGGGAGGCCGAGATGG